>NC_134878.1:1060000-1085000 GCF_041734735.1 Babylonia areolata | reverse complement strand
GTTTGTTTGTCCGCCCATTCGTTCATTCAGTTCACATTTATATTCACTGATAGTTTTCAAGAGCACACAGCCACACGAAAGCGACAAAAGAGCTTCTAATTAAGCGTCTTGGATTGTCCATCTCATCAGAAGCCCTCGCCAGAAGAGAGGCGCAGTGTCGGTCAGAAACAGCTGAAGGACACTTTTCATTTCCAACAACCATGTCCTATTCCAAGAGGCGCAAGGAAAATGGACGAGGAAAGAATGGAATTCACATGAAACGATTCCTGAAATAACCTGTGCAGAAACTCCGTTCTGCCCCCAAAAGCACTCGGAGAATTGCCTTCACCAAACGACATAAAGCGGAGAGCCACGTGATGGGAAGTTTGGGAGGACTCCTGGGTGAGAAACGGGTGGTGGGGGAAGTGACGGTGGGGGGGGGGGGGGGTGACTCTGTCTTTGCTATGGATGTTTGCTCGACAAGGACTTTGTAGTGCAATGGTTTGACAAACACTGTCACAGACAGACACAGACAGAGGGGGGAGGGAGGGAGAGGGGGAGAGAGAGGCAGACAGAGAGTCAAGCAGACAAAGAGAGGGAGAGAGAAAGGGAGGAGGGGGGGTCGAATGAAGTTGGGACAGGGATGGGAGAAGAGTGGGGGTGTAGAAACAGCGAGGGAGAAGAGTGGGGGTGTAGAAACAGCGAGGGAGAAGAGTGGGGGTGTAGAAACAGCGATGGAGAAGAGGGACAAGAAAAAAAGAGGGACGGAGGGAGAGAGAGAGACAAAGAGAGAGAGAGAGAGATGGGAGGTGCGGAGGAAAAGGAGTGAGGTAATGAAAAAGGAGCAAGGGAAGAAAGAGGAAAGTGATTTGTTATATTATTTATTCATTATTTATCTACTGATTTCGTTTACTGACTGGTTTATTTATTTATCCCTGTCTGTTCAGTTGTCTCTTCATTTATTTCAACCTTTATCGACTTAAAAAAAAAAAAAACAGAAAAAATACGCTCTTATTTTTTCATCTCATATATTACCGGAACACTTACCACACGAGAGGAAGAAAAAAATGCACTTCAGAACCAGCTAAAGAGGACACTCTTTTTCCGTCGACCATTTCCCATGAAGGGCTGGCTGTATGATGGAATTTACATGAAACGATTCCTGAAATAACCTGCGCAGAAACATCTTTCTCCTCAGAAGGGGGAGAATCGCATTTTCGAAACGACATAAAAGCTGAGAGGCTTCAGAAGGAAGGGTACACCGGAGAAGGAGGGGGCTGGGGCGGAGGGGGGGGGGGAGGAGGGATGACGGGGGTGGATGGCCCTGAAAACATCTTGACTTCCCACCCTCCAAAAACAAGCCGTCACTTGCTTCCCGTCAAACTGGACGAGCTCACTTGAGGAATCGTTAAAACTGCTGGAGTGGTACATGAGATGTGACACACGACGGATGGAGAAGTGAACAAATCGATACGTTACAAGAGAAGGAAACATTTCCTGGCTGTGTTTACAGATTACTAGAAGGTATATCACATAAATCGATTTGATTTTTCTTTATAATAACATCACAAACTGCGAAATACAAAACAAATACCAGATTAGACTTTGAAATGTTTGATTTTGATTTCCAATACAGTTTGAAATGGCAAATGTGATGGGGTTGGTTGAAATAAAGTGCTTCAAATGTGAAATGTACGCAGCGATGAGCACCCGGATACACAACACTTACCACCACTGGAACGTCGAACGCAAACGTTGGACTTTATTTCAGTACGACTGGAAACGGTTTTAAGAGCGAAATCGGAACTAATCAATGAAAGAAGGAAAGACTGGTAGAAATAAAGAAAACGTGGAACGAAAGAAACAAGAGATCAAATAAATAAAATGACAAATCAATCACCGAAATCATTCAGAACAATAGGAGAAATGCAGAAGATGGTATAAAGAATAGGAAGAGAAGAACCAAGGAAAGAAGAAACAACGAAGGGATAAAGACAAAGAATGTACCAAGGAAAGAAGAAATAACGAAGGGATAACGACAAAGAAAGTACCAAGGAAAGAAGAAATAACGAAGGGATAAAGACAAAGAAAGTACCAAGGAAAGAAGAAGAAACTGAATGGAAAGAAGAAAGGAGGAACACGGTATATAAGGAAGATAGAAAACATCTGGAAAAAACACAACTGAGGAATAATTTTTGTTTTGTCTAAAGGAAGAATGGAAGAGTTCAGTTTGAAAGGAAAAAGAAAATTTCTTTTAAAAATGTGATAGAATAACAATAATGTTATTTGGATACAGCATACACAAAGCCAGTTGGTTCTGTTTCTGAGTTGTTTTCAATGTCTAAAAAGACATTGTCGTTTGATGCAGGAAGAGACATACGATTCCGATATAAACATGCACAGAAATCTCCTTTCCTACCTTTAAAATGCTTCACCACATTACGGACGACAAAACACGTGGATTTTGTTCTGGGACAGGAATGAAGTGCTCCGGGTGACTGAAGGGTTAAGTGGTGAGAAGTGGCTGGACAGCTCGACAGCACTGAGGAAAGAACAAAGAGAAAGGACAGAAAGACAGATACTGAGAATGAGAGAGAGAGAGAGAGAGAGAGAGAGAGAGAGTGTGTGTGTGTGTGTGTGTGTGAGTGTGTGTGTGTGTGTGTGTGTGTGTGTGTGTGTGTGTGTGTGTGTGTGTGAGGGAGACAGACAGACATACATACAGACAGACAGACAGACAGACAAAGGACAGACAGACAGGCAGGCAGACGGACAGACACACAGAGACAGAGATAAAGAAAATGACAACGAGAAGGGTTAACACTGTAAGTATTATGTTCAACAGTGTGGGCAAATCAAGGAGAAGAAAAGGCAGAAACATAGATACCCACAGAGAGAAAAGGTTTACCTATGTCTGATTTCAATCAGTTTCAACAGTACAAGCTCCTTTGTTCATTTACACCAACGATCCGGAAAGAATCAAATATGCACGACAAAAGGAAATATGAGCAATTTGATAATAATAATAAATAATAATAATAACATGCAGGCTTCTATAGTGCAGTACCCCCATCTCAAATATGACTCACCGCGCTTTACAATAAGACACACAAATTTAAGACTAAGTGACGAATGTGTGAGGGCAGTGAATTCCATTGTTTTGGTGCAACAAAAGAAAAGGAACGTTCACCATAAGTTCTTGTGCGAATTCTTGGAATGGACAGTGTGCGCATGTCATTTGAAGAACGGAGTTGTCTGGGTGGTGAATAGACAGAAAGTAGATCTGACAGATAGACAGGACAAGAATCGGTGAAGAAATTGTGACAAAGGACTAAAAGTTTTTGTTGTTGTTTTGATGTTTGTGGAAATATTTTTTTACAAGTGTATCTTTAATGCTCGATTTTTCGTCAAACAATACAAGTGTATGAATACACAGGACTCGACTGCGGGTGATAATCATCATCATTCGATACACTGATTATTGCATTAATATGGCACGGAAGGGGGCTTGGGGGGGGGGGAGACGTGGGGGTGTGACCCTGTAGGTGTGTGTGAGCGTGTGTGTGTGTGGGAGAGGGGAGCGCGAGAGGGGGTGGGGGGAGGGGCGTGGTGCGGGGGTGGGGGGGAGGGTTGCAGGGATGTGTATTCTGGATGGCGACATGGGTGGGTGGGTGTTTGTTCAAAAGTGGAGGTACTGAGCACAATAAATGTATTCTGAGAATTTGTATTGTATTCGTGCTTGAATGGGGAGCCATTACTGTTGGCTACTGCTAGACACTATTATCACGATAATGGCATTAAACTTTTTTTTTTCCATGTATCGATATAAATGTGCGTGGCTCCAGGATCTTAAGTTAATATGGGGTTGTGGGGTGGTTATTTGCGGGTGGGTCGATGGTTGTGTGGGTGTGAGTGTGTATACGTATGTGCAGATGTCCGTAGTTGTGCACAATACGCCAAAACAACAACAATGATAAGAATTATTACCGGAGCAGTCCAGCCACACAGAGGTATACTTTGAGTCTGGCTTTTGTCCTATGACAAGAAGAAACAGGCATAGATGCACACAAGATTACAACATTATCAAGACTATTTGTCAGACATTCCTGGTTTTGCTGCAGAAAGAAAGATAGGCGAGGATCATCAGTGCGCACAATAACAAACTGTAATACTGAAATGTATTGGAAATATTTCTTTCCTTATGTTACAAACTAGTCGAACTCTCTTCCTGATCCTGTTGCTGTCCAGGCGAACTTTAAACGTTACTCGTCTGCTGACGATTCCATTGTATTATTTTGGTGAGCGAATGGAATACCACTTTCATTGCCAGCTTCGTCTCGAGATCAGCGATCTAAAAATAAATAAATGAATAAATGAAAGAAAATATTTTCTTTAAACGATATTTAATCGCCATTTAGTGGATGACCCACTCAATGGGAAGAAACAGCCGGGCACCAGGTGCCACCGTGTCCGCGTATTAGCCAGGTCATAAATCTCACACAAGAATATATTCCTCAGTGAAAAATGCTATTTTAGATCTCACACAATGACATGAATATATTCGTCAGTGAAAATGATATTTTAGATCTCACACAATGACATGAATATATTCAAGTCAGTGAAAATGCTATTTTAGATCTCACACAATGACATGAATATACTCAAGTCAGTGAAAATGCTATTTTAGATTTCATACAATGACATGAATATATTCAAGTCACTGAAAATGCTATTTTAGATCTCATACAATGACATGAATATATTCAAGTCAGTGAAAATGATATTTTAGATTTCACACAACGACATGAACATATTAAAGTCAGTGAAAATGATATTTTAGATTTCATACAATGACATGAATATATTCAAGTCAGTGAAAATGATATTTTAGATCTCATACAATGACATGAATATATTCAAGTCAGTGAAAATGATATTTTAGATCTCACAATATGAGTACAGTCAAATTTACATTCAAGTGAATGGTAATTCCAGTGTTCAACTCTCCCTGTTCCTCCCCCCTCCCCCCTCTCTCTCAATATCAGATTCATCAGGAATCTTTTTCCTTGGGAGAGGGTACCATGAAAAATGGTTGGCTTTGCAATGGAGAAAACAAGATTTCAAAGACCATCTGTTTTTTTGTTGTTTTTTTTTTCTTGTGTATCTCCTTACATTAATCATCGGTTTGTTTTTCCTTGCATTTAAAAGAATCGCAACATTGATGGGTGTATGTGCGTGCATGTGCGTGTGCGCGTGAGTGTGTGTGTGTGTGCGTGTGCATGAGAGAGAGAGAGAGAGTGTGTGTGTGTGTGTGTGTGTGTGTGTGTGTGTGTGCGTGCGTGTGAAGAGAATTTATGTATCTGGATGGGGAAGAAGGTTTTGGGGAGAGGTAAAGGGGGCTAGGATGTGAAGAATTAATACGCTAACACGAAAACATGTGTTTGTGTGTGACTGTGCGCGAAATGGTTGAAACGCACAATTCGCAAAGCTACCATTAAAACAAACAAAAAGGAAATTTAATTCAGAAGCAACAACAACTCAAAAGTAGGCATCCAGTGTGGAACAGACAGAAGAGAAAGGGGAAGACAGAGGGGAGAGAAACAGACAAGCAAAAGACAGAAAGCAGGGATGGCAGAGACAGTCGGACAGAGAAAGAGAAGAGAGGGGGGTGGGGGTGGGGGACAGGAGAGGTGGAGGGGGGAGGAGGTTACTGTGCCAAAAGCTTCTGTCTTCCAATCAATAGCGCGAAGCATTAAGAAAACTATTCATTCTGACGGTGACGAAACTCTGTCCAAAGCCGTCCATTCTGATTGAAGGCAATTAAATCTTTTCACTGACATGCAGGCGCCTCGACAGACGGGCAGGCCACGAAGCTCCCACAGAACATAATATGCAATGCACACAAACACAAACACGCGCTCTCACGTACACACACACACACACACACACACACACACACACACACACACACACACACACTGCCGGAGCACAGAAATTGTTTTCACGGTTGGACGAGGTACAAAACGCCATGACTCATCACATGCAGGCACACACAGAGACAGGGAACAGCAGAAGAGGAGGTCGGCCACAACAGCAGAGTGGTCACAGCCATGGTCTTTGTGGATCATCCACAACAGGGTGGTCACAGCCATGGTCTTTGTGGATCATCCACGTCAACAGTGTGGTCACAGCCATGGTCTTTGTGGATCATCCACAACAGAGTGGTCACAGCCATGGTCTTTGTGGATCATCCACAACAACAGAGTGGTCACAGCCATGGTCTTTGTGGATCATCCACAACAACAGAGTGGTCACAGCCATGGTCTTTGTGGATCATCCACAACAACAGTGTGGTCACAGCCATGGTCTTTGTGGATCATCCACGTCAACAGAGTGGTCACAGCCATGGTCTTTGTGGATCATCCACAACAACAGAGTGGTCACAGCCATGGTCTTTGTGGATCATCCACAACAGAGTGGTCACAGCCATGGTCTTTGTGGATCATCCACAACAACAGAGTGGTCACAGCCATGGTCTTTGTGGATCATCCACAACAGAGTGGTCACAGCCATGGTCTTTGTGGATCATCCACAACAGGGTGGTCACAGCCATGGTCTTTGTGGATCATCCACAACAGAGTGGTCACAGCCATGGTCTTTGTGGATCATCCACAACAGAGTGGTCACAGCCATGGTCTTTGTGGATCATCCACGTCAACAGAGTGGTCACAGCCATGGTCTTTGTGGATCATCCACAACAGGGTGGTCACAGCCATGGTCTTTGTGGATCATCCACAACAGGGTGGTCACAGCCATGGTCTTTGTGGATCATCCACAACAGGGTGGTCACAGCCATGGTCTTTGTGGATCATCCACAACAGGGTGGTCACAGCCATGGTCTTTGTGGATCATCCACAACAGGGTGGTCACAGCCATGGTCTTTGTGGATCATCCACAACAGAGTGGTCACAGCCATGGTCTTTGTGGATCATCCACGACAACAGAGTGGTCACAGCCATGGTCTTTGTGGATCATCCACAACAGAGTGGTCACAGCCATGGTCTTTGTGGATCATCCACAACAGAGTGGTCACAGCCATGGTCTTTGTGGATCATCCACAACAGGGTGGTCACAGCCATGGTCTTTGTGGATCATCCACAACAGAGTGGTCACAGCCATGGTCTTTGTGGATCATCCACGACAAGAATCATCGCCTAATTGATGTGGGTTGTGTGCTGGAACAAAGAAGTGAAGAGAGAGACAGAGACAGACACAGAGAGAGACAGAGAGAGAGAGAGAGGTCCACATTCATACTCAGATGGTCTAATGTTTTGGTCATATGCATACATACACATAAGGAAAGTGAATGGGGTAAAGGGAGAGGGATTCAGATTCACATTCAGATGGTTTATTCATTAAAGGCCATAACCCCATATGAACAAGGGGCGATAACAGAATTTGCTAATATCACTATAACTGTTATCGTCTGCACTACAGCTTTTGCCTAATAGTAATTTAAAGAAATGAAGACAATACCGTCTCTATGAACTTAAAATCTCTATATAGATACCATGCCAGGTTACGCATAATACCGTCATCACGAGATGCCATCAATAAACAGAGTTTAAACAAAATGAATGCTCAAAATACTTTTTTGGAAAAAGTTTCAAACGCAGATAAGGGAGATGGAGTAAGATAGAGAAACACAGAGACCGAGAACGAACGAACAAGGGAGAGAGAGAGAAACCAAGCAAGTGAGAGAGAGACAGACAGACAGACAGACAGACAGAGAACTAAGAACCAAGAACTCAAAATGTTTTTATCCAAGAAGTAAGATTTCAGACATGGCCTGTTCTTTTAATCCGTGAGAAAGAGAAACAGAGGAAAAGAGACACAGACAGACAGACAGACAGACAGACAAACAAACAGATAAGTACAAAAAGGGGATAAAAATAGGACAAATGGAAGAGAGGACCTTGCCTCGTATTTTCATTCTGTTCTATTCGCCAGTTACATGAGTATTACATTTCTTCTTCCCCTCACTCTCTCAAAGAAAGGAGAGAAAAAAAATCATAAAATGCTATTTAGTATGTTAACACTACCACACATTAGCCACAGGAGAGAGAGTGTGTGTGTGTGTGTGTGTGGAGGGGCGGTGGAGGATGGGAAACCGCACTTCAGAACCAGCTTAAGGAGACACTTTTTCCGTCAACCTTTTTCAAGTCCGAGGCGTGATCGAGGGCGTGGGCTGAATGGAATTTACATGAAACGATTTCTGAAATAACCTGTACAGAAACCTCTTTCTCCCCTCAAAGGCAGGGGAATCGCATTACGAAATGACGTAACAGCGGAGAACCAGCGGAATGGAGGTTATACAGGGGGAAGAAGTTGGGGGGTGGGGGGTGGGGGTTAGGGGGCGATGAGGGGGGAGGGGATGTCCCCTCAGTCTGGATGTTTGCACGCCAAAGAGTGTCAGTGTACAGTACACTGGTATGACACTGACCGTCACAATACTGGTTTCAGTTTATGATTATACGTGTGATCATCTGCCCGTTTTTATTCTGGAATCATTTCAGTTATTTACTTTCGACGTGTTTTTTTAATTTTTTTTTAATATAATTATTTTTGTTGTTGTTGTGTTTTTTGTGTGTGTTTTTTTGGTGTGTGGGGGGGGGGGGTTCTTTTTTTGTTGTTGGTTTTTTGCCGATGTCGTTTTCTTTTTTCTTTCATAGCTGTTTCATGCTCACGTGCACCATGAGCAACTTGAAAAATGCGTTTGAAAAATCGATGTTTCAGCCAAAGGGATGGGGGGTTTGGGGGAGTGAGAGAGAGGGGAGTGAGAGAGAGAAGAGAGACAAACAGACAGACAGACAAAGTAACAGACAAGACGACAGACAGACAGACAGTGAAGGGAAGAAGAGAGGAGGGGTCAAAAGAAAAACAGAGGCCATGCTCCATCTGTACATGTAACGTCCAAGTAATCGAAACCGAAAAAATATTTTTCACTTTATGTGATATCAAACACAGCCTCATTCACCTGCTTATATTTGCAAATACTTTAGTAAAGTATCAATACTATAGCAGACAGATTTGTAAAGTATTTGCCAATCCTAAGAACATGACGGGCAATGAATTAGAATTACTAACACAACTTTCCAACAATAATCTATGCAAATTCTCTCTTCACCAACGGCGTTTAATAAGACTGCAGAACTGCAAAAAGCTGTAAGCAACAAGAAAGCAAAGCACCTGCTAAGGTTGACAGTTTTGTATATAGGTGCTTGCATGCACTTAACAAACATAAACTTGAGTGTATGTATCTGTTATCTTTTTTTCTAATGAATGGAATAAACCCACTGCAAACTTTTTTTTAATCCAAAGAAATCGAAGCATGAAGTTGAGTTTACTCCCGAGAGTAAATGGTATAACGGTTAGAAATCTGCTATCATTAACAAATCGGGAGATAATTCTGTTATCTACAGCCAAATGGTATTTTGGTAACACACTCACTCATAAATCTGCTTTGTTTGTTTTTTTAATTTGTGGCAACAGAAAATCCAGCCACTGGCAAACAAAATGTTGAACATCCGCATGGATGTCATGGCTTTTGAACAAAGAACTCCATAATAAACTACATCACACACACACACACACACACACACACACACACACACACACACACACACACACACACGAGCGCGCGCGAGCGGCGACAATGTAATTGTTTCAAACCGGCATTCATCTAATGTAAATCACCGTTCTGGGGTCATCCAGTAAGGTAAATATGGAAGAAAGTCATCATCTGACAGCATGCGCCGGCTTTTGGAATGGAAAGGTAAAAAAAAAAAAAAAAAAAAAGTGTGTGTTTTTAAACACCGAGTGACGTCAACGCATCATGAAATGTGATGTCTGCCTTTTCTTTTCAAATATTGTCACCCGGTGTTTTCTTCCTGGTAACTCACAAAAATATCGATCTGAGCATTTATACAGCATGACTGCCTGTTGAGATGCAAATTAATATCACAAAACGAGGAGGCTGCAGAAAATCGTTACGTCTGGGTCTTTTTCCACCACACACACACACACACACACACACACACACACACACACACACACACACAAACAACAACAACAACAACAACAACAAACAAAAAAACAACAACAAAGTTTCGCTCCAAATACTTTTTTTTTACTGCAAGGACCCTGCCTGTCAACTTAATAAATGGCAAGCATGTCATGTTTTCTGTCAGACTGGATGAGTTCACTCCACAAAATGTTAAAGACTGATCAAGCAGTGTATGAGATTTGACACACACCAAGATAAGCACATAGAATAGATGCGGGATATGAAAGTTACTTTTTTTTACCCACTTGTTGTTATACAATCAATGGATAAAAGTGTTTGAATAAAGAGACATTCAACCAATCTGTTTACAAGGTACTTGTACGAAATACCACAAAAATCGATTGAAGTATATTTGTTTTTCAACAAACCATGACAAAAGCACGAAATATCACAAAGACCGTTTAAAATGCACAAAGAAGTATGGTTAAAAAAACAAAAAAACATACACAGAAATCCGTTTCATATATGTTTACAATATAGACATATGTTTCACATATATTTGAAACTGACAAGAAAAGATATCAGATTTGTATATGATAATAATTATTGATTGAAAACAGATTATTGTATGTTGCACATCTGTCAAGAAACACCTGGAACAAAAACCCAGCAACTGGTCTGCCAGTTGAGAGAGAGAGAGGGAGGGAGGGAGGGAGAGAGAGGAGGGAGGGAGAGAGAGAGGGAGGGAGAGAGAGAGGGGGAGGGTGGGAGAGAGAGAGGGAGGGAGAGAGAGAGAGGAGGGAGGGAGAGAGAGAGGGAGGGAGAGAGAGAGAGGGGGAGGGTGGGAGAGAGAGAGGGAGGGAGAGAGAGAGAGGGAGGGTGGGAAAGAGACAGAGGGAGGGTGGAGGGAGAGAGAGAGGGATGCAGACAGTCCAAACGACAGACATACGGACTAGGTCCCTTCACTACCACTGCACTACCCTGCCCACAGTGTTTCCAGCAAAGTGCGAAAGACCACGTAGCAAACACGTTCCGCATCGTGACCGCATGAAAAAAGTTCGGTTTTGTTTCATATTAAAAAGAAGTTTAAGACTCCTAGTGCATGGTATCCAACAAGATTGTTGTTCCCTGAAATATTCTGCACAGAAGGAAACAAATCTCTCTCCACCGAGGGAATATATGAATATGATCACATTGAGAAACGACATAAAAACAGGGAGCCTCCAGAATTCAAAGAGCAATGATGGGGCCAGTCTTGTAGCTAGGTGGCTTGCACGTATACAGGGAGCCTCCAGAATTCAAAGAACAATGATGGGGCCAGTCTTGTAGCTAGGTGGCTTGCACGTATACAGGGAGCCTCCAGAATTCAAAGAACAATGATGGGGCTGGTCTTGTAGCTAGGTGGCTTGCACGTATACAGGGAGCCTCCAGAATTCAAAGAACAATGATGGGGTCAGTCTTGTAGCTAGGTGGCTTGCACGTATACAGGGAGCCTCCAGAATTCAAAGAACAATGATGGGGCCAGTCTTGTAGCTAGGTGGCTTGCACGTATACAGGGAGCCTCCAGAATTCAAAGAACGATGATGGGGCCAGTCTTGTAGCTAGGTGGCTTGCACGTGATGGGGCTGTCTTGTAGCTAGGTGGCTTGCACGTGATGGGGCTGTCTTGTAGCTAGGTGGCTTGCACGTGATGGGGCCAGTCTTGTAGCTAGGTGGCTTGCACGTGATGGGGCTGTCTTGTAGCTAGGTGGCTTGCACGTGATGGGGCTGTCTTGTAGCTAGGTGGCTTGCACGTGATGGGGCTGTCTTGTAGCTAGGTGGCTTGCACGTGATGGGGCCAGTCTTGTAGCTAGGTGGCTTGCACGTGATGGGGCTGTCTTGTAGCTAGGTGGCTTGCACGTGATGGGGCCAGTCTTGTAGCTAGGTGGCTTGCACGTGATGGGGCTGTCTTGTAGCTAGGTGGCTTGCACGTGATGGGGCCAGTCTTGTAGCTAGGTGGCTTGCACGTATACAGGGAGCCTCCAGAATTCAAAGAACAATGATGGGGCCAGTCTTGTAGCTAGGTGGCTTGCACGTATACAGGGAGCCTCCAGAATTCAAAGAACAATGATGGGGCCAGTCTTGTAGCTAGGTGGCTTGCACGCATACAGGGAGCCTCCAGAATTCAAAGAACAATGATGGGGCCAGTCTTGTAGCTAGGTGGCTTGCACGCATACAGGGAGCCTCCAGAATTCAAAGAACGATGATGGGGTCAGTCTTGTAGCTAGGTGGCTTGCACACAACGGTTGATGGCAGTGCCATGGGAGAGAGAGGAGAGATGAGGGGGGAGAGAGAGGGGGAAAGAGTCAGAGGAGAGAGGGGATGGTGAATAAGAGGGGAAAAAGAAACAGCAGATAGACAGAAAGGGGGAATGAAAGGAATAAAAGAGAGACGTGAGAGAGGGAGAGAGAGGGGGAGAGAGACGTGGAGAGAGGGGGGGGGAGGATACAAGATGGAAACAAGAGACAGAAGGAAGTGGGAGTAAGAGGAAAAAAGGAGACATGACATCGGACAGAATGCGATTTTGAAAAAAACAAAACAAAAGAGAGTGAGAGACTGGAGACAGAAAGAGGGAATAGGATTTCTCAAAAAGAGTCAGGGGATAGAGGGACTGAGAGAAAAAATGAGAGAGATACAGGACAAAGAGAGGGAATATGGGGGAGGGGGGTGAGAGGCAAGAGATAGAAGGAGGGAACATGGGGAGAAATGAGAGGCGAGAGATAGAGGGAGGGAACATGGGGGGAAATGAGAGGCAAGAGATAGAGGGAGGGAACATGGGGGGAAATGAGAGGCAAGAGATAGAGGGAGGGAACATGGGGGGAAATGAGAGGCAAGAGATAGAGGGAGGGAACATGGGGGGAAATGAGAGGCAAGAGATAGAGGGAGGGAACATGGGGGGCACTGAAATGAGAGGCAAGAGATAGAGGAAGGGAACATGGGGGGCACTGAAATGAGAGGCAAGAGATAGAGGGAGGGAACATGGAGGGCACTGAAATGAGAGGCAAGAGATAGAGGAAGGGAACATGGGGGGCACTGAAATGAGAGGCAAGAGATAGAGGGAGGGAGGGAACATGGGGGGAAATGAGAGGCAAGAGATAGAGGGAGGGGACATGGGGGGCACTGAAATGAGAGGCAAGAGATAGAGGAAGGGAACATGGGGGGCACTGAAATGAGAGGCAAGAGATAGAGGTAGGGAACATGAGGGGCACTGAAATGAGAGGCAAGAGACAGAGGGAGGGAGGGAACATGGGGGGAAATGAGAGGCAAGAGATAGAGGGAGGGAACATGGGGGGAATGAGAGGCAGGAGACAGAGGGAGAGAGGGAAGATGGGGGGAAATGAGAGGCAGGAGACAGAGGGAGAGAGGGAACATGGGGGGAAATGAGAGGCAAGAGATAGAGGGAAGGAGGGAACATGGGGGGAAATGAGAGGCAAGAGATAGAGGGAGGGAACATGGGGGGAAATGAGAGGCAAGAGATAGAGGGAGGGAACATGGGGGGAGGATAGACAGGAAACAGAGTGGGAATAAAGGAGAGAGTGAGACAGGGAATGATAGAGAGGGAGAGAGAGAGGGGGGGGGAGAGGAGAAGGAAAAAAACGAGAGATGGGATAGAAGAGAAAACAAAGAGAGAGAGAAACAGAGGGAGAAGAAGTTGTATGAGACAGGTCGCATGACTGGCAGGCAAATCAACCAATCGATGTGTTACGTGGAGAGCTCGTAGTTTTTACACAATCAAAGAAATGTTCCTTTTAATGGACTCGGGTATTTAAAGAATGAACTATTTCATTACAAATCATGATAAGAAAAAAACTACTCTGTTTCAAAATCGTTCGGGTTCGTTTTCTTATAATCTAGAAATGACCAAAAAATAACAATAGAATGCGAGTGATAAGACGAGTCAAACTTCTCATGTAATAAGCAGCGATCAGCATCCAGATAACCCACGGAATCAGTACATCGTCAAACACTCAACTCAAACATTTGAAATTTTGCAGGACCACAGAAAATTTTCAATCTGAATTTCTCGAGTTCGAATCTCGGTAATAGTGCCTGGAGGGTAAAGGTTGGAGATTTTTCCGATGTCCCAGGTCAGCATATGAACAGACCTGCCAGTGCCCCAGAATACATCAACCACGACAGAGTGATCGGCGAGATGATGTTAGTCATGTAAAGGAAAGAAGAAGGGAATTGTTTGAAGAAAAAAGTGAGAATGAGAGAAAAGGACAGACATGCATAAAGAAAGAAAGAAAAAATGAAGGAAGGAATGAATGAATGAAAAGGACCAATGAAATGCTTGTTCCAACGAAGAAGATAAACTTATCAGACATAGACAAAGGAGGAAAGGAACTAATCCTAACAAAGAAACAAACAAAGAATAATAGGACAGAAAAAGAGAGCGTCGAAAGAAATCTGAAAATCTTTCAATGTTTCCCACTCCTCAAAATACCACGGTGTCTGAAGGAAGAAGTTAGACATAAAACATTTTCAAAATATACCTTTCGAAAAAAAATCTCTTCTTTCTCTTGAAGTGTTTAACCACACAAATTGTGACAAAATCACTTTAGGTTTTCAAGGACAGTAGTTTTGTCAATGGACAAATTCTGTAAAAACAACAACAACTGGGGGTTGTGAAATAAAACTCACTTCGAGAACTGAGGACGTTTCTGACCACAGTGTCTTCTTCAGGGATTGTGATTGGTCCACTACCTTCCGTCATACAAGAAAAATGTTATATGTCTGAGTGTGTATGTGTGCGTGCCTGAAATCTGACTGAATGACACAGGAAACAAATGATGAGCGCCCAATGGCAGCAGTCAGTCGGCTCTACCCAGGTAGGCAGGCTGTTGTGCAAATGACCCTGCAGCCCACGATTTCTCACAATCCCACGATTTCACTCACGATTTCACTCACTTCGAGAGAAATCGTCGTATTGCGAGAAATTGCGGTCGTTCCCTCCCACGTTTTCTCTCAACTGAAAGAAATCTTTGGGGAAGCCCCCATAATTTCTCACAATGTGTGAGAAATCGTGGGAATTAAAAATATTTCCTTCATCATCGGAGTTGAGTTTGTCTCTTTCCCCAATGCAAATCTAAGTGAAAAATCAGAGAGAAGAAAAGATAATGATAACGACAGTGGCGTTATTGACGACATCAACAGTAATGACACTGAAACACATATTATTTACTGTACTTCACATAACATGGATCGCTACAATGCATTGACCTCAAATTCAACATTGAAATCAATCACAAACAACGAAATCAAGGCAATGTACATAACTCAAACAGAAATATAATATAACATATATAATGCAATGTAATATTGACAATATAATACAATATAATATAGTATGATACACCATAATATAATATAATATTCTCAGACTGGAACCAAATCTCTCCAGTTGGATGTTGGGAATAACATCAAAATGATTCATCTCTCTACATAAATGTGATAGAACAAATGTTTCCCAATGCTTGATCCGACGTAGGGAGCGTGAGAACTGGACCAGTTTTGATGTTTGTTGTGATGCAACCTTTTCTGTCACATTTATTTTGGATGTTCTTCATTTCATGCTAGCTCATTTGTTCATCTGTTTGTGTCAGCATCCTTTCGCATGTAAGATTGCAGTGAAGATATATTCTGTTTAATAGAAGACACTCAGAACATGAAAACAGTTTTCAAAAAACACAGTGAAACAAGATAAATGAAACCAGCCAAGTGAACACACAAAAGGAAAGGCGCGTGCGCGCGCACACACACACACACGCACACACACACACACACTCACTCACTCATTCACGCACACACACACACACTCACTCACTCATTCACGCACACACACACACACACACACACACACACACAAACACTCACTCACTCACTCACACACACACACACACACACACACACACACACACACACACACACACACACACACACACACTCACTCACTCACTCATACACACACACACACACACACACACACACACACACACACACACACACACACACACACACACAAACACTCACTCACACACTCACTCACTCATACACATTTTTTTAAACCAGCGCTGTGTCATCACCTTCACTGTCCAGTGTTGATGTCTTCGCCAACGCCATTGTCATATTCATGATTGTCGTTGTCCCCCCAGTTCTCTTTTCTTTCTCTCTCTCATTTTTCTCTTTCATCTGCATTGGGAAAAGACACAAACTCAACTCTGACGATAAAGGAAATTTTTTTGTTTGTTTATTAAAATAAGGGGGGTTTCCCACGATTTCTTACACATTGTGCGAAATTGTGAGGGCGCCCCCCATTTCTCGCATTTGAGAGAAAATGTGGGAGGGGAACGACCACGATTTCTCGCAATCGATTTCTCCCACGATTTCTCTCACTTTGAGAGAAATCGTGGGATTGCGAGAAATCGTGGGCTTACAGACCCCGAGTTTGTAAAATGCTTGGAGTCTGGCCTCCGACCGAGGTAATGGCGCTATGTAACATATCACTCATTCATTCATCATCATTAACTTTCTCCGTTTGTCGGTTTAAAGGACTCGGCAGTTTTGTTTCTGCTTCGTCGTCGTCGACCTCGTCGCCGTCGTCTTCTTCTTCTGTTATTATTTGTTTAATCACCAGACGGTTGCTGTGCAAAAGCAGCAGCGGCTGAATGAGGTTACACTGATGTTCACAAAAGCCGAGGTTAACTGGAAAAGAAAAGAAACTGAGGAAGGCAGATTGTGTATGTAAGAGAACAAGAGAGAGCGAGGGAGGGAGAAGGGTAAGAAAGGAATAAGAGAGAGAGAGAGAGAGAGAGAGAGAGAGAGAGAGCGGTGGAGAGATAGAGAGACAGACAGACAGACAGAGACACAGAGACAGAGAGAGTTCTAAATAAATCAATTATTATTTTCTGACGGTAATACATAAACAATGTTGTTTTCATCCAGTCCTCGAAAGGAATAAAAAAAAAATCAGAAAACAAAAAGAAGAAAAACAGAAGAAAGAAAAAAAATCATTCCATGAAAGCGGCACTTACACTGTCCAAAAGAAATAAAGAACCACGTTCAATTTTTCATGGGTTTGAAAAAATAGAATCATGAAGCGATTGAATGAAATACAGTTTAGGATGGAAAATTCTTTTTGATATGATTGTTGACAGTCCATTCGATCACTCCCTTTTTTTTCCTGGCTCAGGAACAAATTGAAACAGGTCCTTAACCCCTTTTGGATAGCATACATTACAAATCATTGAGAAAGACGGGTTAATACTGTCAGTTTTATTTTCAAGTGAAAGAGCAACACAGCCAAAGACAAGAAGACTCCGAGAAGAGATAAAGGTTTTCACTGTCTGTTTCCAATCAATTTCAACAAGACGTAGCGGCTTCTTTATTTGCCGACGACCTGGGAAAAAACAGGAACACAGCAAAGCGAAATATGAGCGATCTGCTGCCAGACACTATAATCACGACAATGACATTCAACCAGCATCTCACAACACGACAGGAAGAAGTGCGCGGCTCTGGAATCTAGATCATCACTCAGTGATACGACAGCTTGTGATCTGCGGGCAGAGAGGGAGAGAGAGAAGGGGTGACTGCTTGTGAATGAGAGACATTATGAGGAAGAGAAATAAAGACACAGACAGTCAGCAAAAAAAAACAAATCCCATGAGAGAGACAGATTTGGACAGAGAGATCAGCATGGGAAGGAGTTAGAGGCAGAGAGAGAAAGGGGGGAGGGGGTAGAGGGAGAGGGAGAGACAGACAGACACAGAGAGAGAAAGGAATGGATGAAGAAGGATGACAATGAACACTGAACACATTTGACATCATCACCAATGAACATACTATTTGACACGAGGATACACGGTTTCTCTTCTTTTACGGATGAAATGAAATCAAATAGAAAGAAACGAACAACGAACAAAATGAATAAAATAAAACATATTTAATAAAGAAACCATTCCTGTGTTAGTGACATTCGAGGGGAAGAATAGGGGAAAGGGGGGAGGGAGAACGAGAAGAGAGAGAGGGGGTGGGGAAAGAGAGAGAGAGAGACAGCGACAGAGAGAGACAGACACAGAGAAAGAGAGCCAGACATCGACACAGACCGACACTTAGAAAGAAAGTCCCTTCACTTTCTTCTCTGTCCTTTACCACAGCACTGCAACGAAAATGCCAAACGTTACTTTGAAAACGCATCTCACCCTCCAAAAACACCATCAATGCGTAAATACATAATAAAAAGTTAGTTTTGTTTCAAACAAAAAAAGTTTCCCAACTCCAAGCGCCCCGGACATTACAAGATTAATGTTTCCTAAAATATTCTGCATGAGAGGGAAAAATCTCTCCCTCTCTCCTGAGGAATATATGAATATGATCACGTTAGGAAACCACATAAAAGCACAGGGCCTTCAGAATTCAGAGAACAACGATGGGCTTTTGTCTTGTAGTTGGGTGGCTTGCACGCAAACAGCAGGCGGTTGCACAACGGTTTGTCGTCCAGTTAGAGAGAGAGATTGAGGTGGGAGAGGGGGGTGGGGGGCAGAAAGGTCAGGGTTGTAGGGGGATTGGAATGTTCAGGGGAGATAGGAAGTTTCGCTTGGACAAGGGTTTTGTTGACACAGTTGTCACTGGGAGACCACGATGCAGGCGAAACGTTGCAGTCAGTCTGTGGTTCACTGTCACACTCAACTGGGGGCTTTTGAGAATTTGTACTGGTGATGATGATATGGATACTTATATATCACCTAAACTCAGTCCGCTGATATGGCATCACCCTCTTTTGCTTTCTCCTTCATCCGACACGGACCCACCCCCCTTCCGGTCTTTCTCCTTCCTTCACAATCCCCCTCTAAGCTCCTTTAACAGTTTCCGTGGCACACAGCTTTCAATGTGACTGGTGATCCCTGTGGTGTGTGGCCTCATATCATCAGCCTGTACAGCTGTACGGTTCGCTTAGAAACTGGTGAAAGTGAAACCCCTCACAATGTGTTGTCCCTAGCTTTTCTAAACAAGCTTAATAAGATGTCTGCTTCACTGAGGCATCGAGAGAAGAGTGTAAATGCCATAGGGTCATGGGGGATTTTGCCGTAATTCAGGTAGTACATTTATAAATTTCACTTTTTGTTTGTGAAAAATACTCCTCCCTCTCTCTCTCTCTCTCTCTCTCTCTCTCTCTCTCTCTCTTTCTGTGTGTGTGTGTGTGTGTGTGTGTGTGTGTGTGTGTGTGTGTGTGTGTGCGTGCATGCGTGCGCGTGTGTGTGTACGTGCTTTGAGTGCATGCGTGTGTGTGTGTGTGTGTGTGTGTGTGTGTGCGTGAGAGAGAGAGAGAGAGAACAAGAACAAGAACAAAACTTTAATCTCCAGGCCTCCGGCCCCTAGAAAGAGGTCAAAAGTACACAATGTGGTGATCACTCAGCCACAACAAAATGTAAAATACGTACTAACTTAACCTGTAGAACAAAAGTGCTTCTCGTGCATAGTAAATTAATTCTAACTTTCATCATTGTTGTCACAGAATTCCTGTCGTATCTTCAGGGCATTAAATATATAAATGCATAGTTTACGAAAACTGTAAACAGAACCATTCTTCATCAAGTGAACATACGATTGACCTTCAGAGTTCAGATGTTTTTGCCGCAGGTTATTGTAAAGGACACAATTGTTTATAAAATGGTTTTCATCTTCGATTACATTACAAAACGCAGAGAGAGAGAGAGAGAGGGAGAGAGAGAGAGAGAGAGAGAGAGAGAGAGTTTTATAGAAAATGAGACTCCCTTTTCGAATGAGCAAGCTTTCAACTATTCTGGTTTCCTTACTTTCTTTCAGTCGACACCAGCTTCTTTCAACAGTCACACAAAACTCCACCAATGTCCCAGCTGAACGTCTCGTACAAGCCTTATGTACACGAATGTGTGTCTTCACAAGTGACTCAGAACGTTGATGTTTTTGAATTTTTGCATTCATTATCAGTTGTTTCATTTGTCAGTTTAACGACTTCTCTTTTACGATGTCCTTTAAGTAATTTCCTGTAATTGTATTTTGATCTTTTTTCAGATTTCTCCCTCATTTCACCCTCATTTGCCCAGTTTCCCCCAACCCTCCATTCATTCACATCTCCCACCCTTTCTAACCGATAATACTCAAATGTGTTCATAAATACTTGAACCAAATGTCTTCAATCACCGATATGTGTGACGGGACATTGAACAAAATTCCTCCTCCACGTCTCGTCCAACCCACGTAAGCTTGTCAAACGTACACACACCACACTGTCTCTGTTGACATGCTGTGTCGCGTGTTCAGTCCCTGCTGCCACAGTCTGTTGACTCCCCCACTCAAGACATTTGTGTGTTTAAGTTGGAGAACTCTCCGAGGACTTTTAGTGCGACAGTTGTGAAGAAGGGCAGATAATTATTCAGGATTTTCAGTGATGACAGAGGAGGAGGAGGAAGTGGAGTGGGGGGTGGGGGGTGGGGGGGTGAATCTGCTTGGAACAAACGGCAACATCCAAACTGACTGATGGTGTTTCCAGAGATACAGTGGCAGAACCCCGCAGGCAGGGGAGATAATGGCTGTGGCTCAAGTGTCTAGACAGGAAACGTGACTTGCCTTTTTTTTCTTTTTCTTTTTTTTCTTTTTTTCCTTTCTTTTTTTCAATCTCCTCCAGAAACATGGGAGTCAGTCTGGGAATGATTAAGATCGACTTGTGACTCCCCCCCCCCCCCTCCCCCCTGCCCCCCTCCCTCTTTCTCTCTTTCTCTGAGTGTAGGATGGGAAAAGGTGTGACTAACGGTTTAGCACCAAGCCTATTTCCGTTGTTCCCATTGCGAATCTTATGAGGTCTTAGTAAGTCGACAAATGTAATGGACAGTGGTGGATGTGTGCCTTTGAATGGCAGATATTTGTATAATGGGTTTGGACCGGAGGGCAAGTTCTCTGCGACAGAAATAAGCTTCTTTATTTACCTTACTTCACTCTGTCTCTCTGTGTCTCTCTCTTTCGAATATTGATTGTTTGAGTAAGACTGTTTACCTTGTTCCCGTCGTTCTGTTTAGTCAAACAATAGATGACTGTATGCTTCTTACATTTCTGTGGTTCTGATACATACTGCGGTTGAAAAAAAAAGAGGAATGGTGGGGGGAGGGGTTAGAATACCTGGGCACGCAACAACGAAGTTTTGATGGCATTCAGTTTCATGTTGTCCGACGAGAACTGGAAAAGACAAATGACGTGATTTGAATTCTGATTGTAATGTTTTCAGTCACGTGCAAACAACAGAAAGAAAGAATCCTGCAAGAATGTTTTGTTTTGTTGTTTTTGTTGTTGTTGTTTTTTTTGTTTTTAATGAACTCGCACCACAAAGCCCAGTAAGCACACAACCCAGGAACAGTTAATTAACTGACATTGGTCGTTGGGTAGGTAGGAGAAGGTGAGGGCTATTTCGGTTTAGAATATTCATGAAATGGCTGGTGTTCAATCAGCTAAAACATGTCAAGCGAATTGATTATTCTTTTCAGAAAAAAACGGATGACACGGTTTCACCATCTTGTCCATTCTCCTTCATCCAACACGAACCCACACCCTCTTCTGATATTTTCTCCTTCCTTCACAATCCCCCTCTAAGCTCCTTTAACAGTTTCCGTGGCACACAGCTTTCAATGTGACTGGAGATCCCTGTGGTGTGTGGCCTCATATCATCAGCCTGTACAGCTGTACGGTTCGCTTAGAAACTGGTGAAAGTGAAACCCCTCACAATGTGTCGTCTTGCTTTTCTAAACAAGCTTAGGAGATCTGCTTATATCGGGCGGCAAGAGATCTGTGTGTGTGTGTGTGTGTGTGTGTGTGTGTGTGTGCGGGGGTAGGGCGTGGGAAGCGGGTGGAAGTGGAGAGTGAAGGGGTGGGAGCGTATGTATTTATTACCTATTTATGAATTTCGCTATTTGCTGCATGTTTTATTTTCTTGCAAAACCTGTTCTTTGCGACATATTAATTGGAGAATGATCAGTGCATTGAATAATGGTGGAAAGAAAGATGAGGTGTGTATGTGTGTGTGCGTATGTGTGTGCATGTGTGTGTGTGTGTGTGTGCGTGTGCGTGTGCATGTGTGTGTATGTATGTGTTAAGTGGTTTGGGGAAGCCTGCCTAGAAGGAAGAGAGGTTCGCTTGGCTGTAAACAACAAGACCGACTCCGATTTGATTCGGGACGCCCCTTGTCCCGTTCTCAAATGCCTACTTCACCCCCAGCCCACCCCCCACACTCTCCAGCCACCTCCACCACCATCACCACCACCTCATCCTCGCCGTCTTTCGGCCCGGAGCCCTTCCTGTTCCCCGGCAACTCTTTCTGCATCTCCTCCTGCCCCCACTGCCACCCCCAACACACACACTCTCTCTCTCTCTCTCTCTCCCCGGTCGAACCTCTTCCAACAAACAAGACGCACCACTCTTGCACACCGGCACATGCGTACCGACAACCGCTCACTAACACACACACACACACACACACACACACACACACACACACACTGATACACACACACACAGTCATACACGCCCGCGCGCGCGCGCACACACACACACACACGCATGCACACACGCACACACACACAGCGAGAGAGAGAGAGAGAGTCAGACACGCACACAGTCATACACGCACACACATACACAAGTACGCTCGTGCATACACACTCACACACGCACACACATTCTGTCTCTCTCTCTCTCTCTCTCTCTCTCTCTCACCATATTTTCTATTTTCCTCCCACCTTCTCCACTTTCCTTCACGCTCTCTCTCCCCTACCTTCACCTTCCCTCTCATCCCTCTTCCCTCCTCACAACTCTGTCTCTCTCTCTCTCTGTCTCTCTCTCTGTGTGTCTCTCTCTCTGTCTCTGTCTCTCTCTCAACCATCTTTTTCATTCGCATCCCCTCCCTCCACCTCTGTCTCTGTCTCTCACTCTCACCCCACTCGACTCAATCCTATCGTGAAGGCTGCATCGCCCAAGGGGGACGTAAATGCGCGAAGAGAGGCAACTCTCACGGGCTGCGAGAAAAGGGGAGGGAAGGGGTCGATGCCATGGCAAAGCTCCTCTCTCCACGAAGGGAGGAGGGAGGGAGGGAGGGGAGGAGGGGGAAAATCGATGAGGTCCCTGCCTGAAGGCTGTATCCAGTCCTGGCAGAGAGAGTTTGGGGTGGGGGTGGGGGGGGGGGGGGTGAGGGGGGGGGAGGAGGAAGAGAGGGAGCGGGGGATGGGGGTTGGGACGGGAAATGATAGAGGAGGGAGAGGGGGGGTGTAGAAATTAATGGTGGGAAAAAAAGGAACAAGAAGGCTGGAACACGTCGATGTGAATTCTGTTAAATCGCGAGAAGTGGATTCTGTTGAATCTCGAGAAGTGAATTCTGTTAACTCTCGAGAAGTGAATTCTGTTAACTCTCGAGAAGTGAATTCTGTTAAATCTCGGTTAAATCTCGAGAAGTGAATTCTGTTAACTCTCGAGAAGTGAATTCTGTTAACTCTCGAGAAGTGAATTCTGTTAAATCTCGAGAAGTGAATTCTGTTAACTCTCGAGAAGTGAATTCTGTTAACTCTCGAGAAGTGAATTCTGTTAAATCTCGGTTAAATCTCGAGAAATGAATTCTGTTAACTCTCGAGAAGTAATTTCTGTTAAAATCCACTGGACACCACTATCTCTCTCTCTCTCTCCCCCCCCCTCTCTCTCTCTCTCTGTATGTTTATTTCCTTTTTTTTTTTTTTTTGCAAGTGAGTACTTGTGTGCATATGTATGTGAGCAGGTGGTAGGTGCGTCCTTGTGAGTATGTGTGCTAAAACATTTTTTTCCCTATAATGGCCACACACACACACACACACACACACACACACACACACACCTACACACACACACACACACACACACACACACACACACAAAACAAACAAAAACACACACACACACACACACACAAACACACACACGCACACACACACACACACACACACACACACACACACACACACACACGCACGCACGCGCACACACACACAAACACGCACACACACACACACACACACACACACACACACACACACATTCACCTTGGCCAGATTTCAATATTTTTTCTCTTGCACACTTCAGACCTTAATGAAGAAGACGATGAAGGTGGTAGATATGAACAAAAAGAACAATAACAGTCAGAATAAAGATCAGACCAAACACAAGACTAAGAAGAAAACCAATTTCAAAATTGATAAGGTGATGGTGATGATGGTGATGACGACGACGACGTCGATGATGATAATATAATGCTGATGTACAACAGGAAGAAGACGTGGAAGAAGAAGAAGTAGAAATAAGAAGAAGAAGAAGTAGAAGAAGAAGTAGAAAAAGAAGAAGAAGAAGAAGAAGAAGAAGACAGACACGAAGAAGAAGAAACAACTGCACCTTTTTGGAGGCGCCACCGAGAGAGCGCAGTGACGTAGCAAATTACGTCCCTTCTGCTCGTTTCCTGAGCCCGGCTGCCAGGAGAGACTGACCAAGAGAGAGAGAGGATTGTTTTTGTTTTGGGGAGGTCGTTTTTTCCGCTGCTCTTGATTTCTCGGTGCACGCCCTCAAGAGTAGAGAGGCTTATTTCATTACGCGGGGAAAAAATAGACAGGGAGAAAAGTGGAGGGGGGGGGGGGATGGGTGAAAGGAGACAGGGTGTGAGGGAGACTCGGAGAGAGAGGGGGAGAGAGAGGTGTGAAAGATAAAGAGAGAGAGATAGCAAAGGGAGGGGGTAAGAAACCGAGAGAAAGAGGGAATGAGAGCGAGAGATATAGCAAAAAGAGAAAGGGAAAAGGAGAGGGGAAAGAGAGACAGCAGATAAAAGAGAGAGGGGGGAAGAAAAAGAAAGAGAGGGAGAAAGAGAGAGAAGGAGCAAAAC
>NC_134878.1:1047500-1052500 GCF_041734735.1 Babylonia areolata | reverse complement strand
AGCAGGTTACCCCTAAGACGTGTTCCTTCACGCGCGACCTCCTCCCCCCTCTCCCTCCCCTTCCCATTCTTTTCCAGGCTGCCTGCAACGGCTTTCCACAGCACTTTGCGCTCCTCCCGTCCCTCCCTCCCTCCCTTCGCTTGATCGGGTCGTGCTGAGGACGTGCGTCGATTGATTAGCTGGCTGACTGGTTTATTGATCAGGCTGACAAATAGAATGGGACGACTGACTGATTAATTTTTCATTGTTTGGTCATTGATTCGTTGCCTGGCCAAAAACTGCTTGAACAGAATGACTGATTGATTGGTTTTTTGGATTGTATGGTCATCGATTCGTTGTTTGACTTGACTGAACAAAACGACAGAATGGTTCTGGAATGTTTAATCATCGATTCGTTGTTTGACTAACAGGCTGAACAAAATGATTAGTTTTGGGCTGTTTGATAACTGGTTCGTTCTTCAACTGACTAAACAGAATAATTAATTTTGGACTGTTTAATAATTGATTCCGTTTTTTGACTCATCTTAACTCAATGAATACATTGACTGGTTTGTTTTTTTAATCATCTATTCAAATGAGTGATAGTGATTGGCTGATTACAGTGACTGATTGACCTTGTTTTGACTGAGTGAGTGGAATGTGCGCGCACATATGGATGCACACACACACACGCGCGCAGAGAGAGAGAGAGAGAGAGAGAGAGAGAGAGAGAGAGAGAGTCTCCAATCGTAATCTTTCTGCAAACCATTACCGGAGAAACAAACAAGCAAAACGGAATAAAACGAATGCGATTGTGGAACGGAGGAGAAAAACGCCAATGCCAGAGAGGTAAAGAGAGAAGAAGGAGGAGGGGAAGGAGAAGGAGGAGGAGAAGAAGGAAAAGAAGAAGAAGAAGGAGGGGAAGGAGGAGGAAGAGAAGGAGGAGGAGGAAGAGGAGGGGGAGGAGGAGCAGCAGCAGCAGCAGGAAAAGAACGCCAATGCCAGCGACGCAAAGAGAGAAGAAGGAGGGGAAGGAGGAGGAAGAGAAGGAGGAGGAGGAAAAGGAGGAGGAGGAGGAGCAGCAGCAGCAGAAGAAGGAGGAGAAGGAGGAGGAGCAGCAGCAGCAGAAGAAGGAGGAGGAGGAAAAGGAGGAGGAGAAGGAGCAGCAGCAGCAGAAGGAGGAGGAGGAAAAGGAGGAGGAGAAGGAGCAGCAGAAGAAGGAGGAGAAGGAGGAGGAGCAGCAGCAGCAGAAGAAGAAGGAGGAGGAGGAGAAGGAGCAGCAGCAGCAGAAGAAGGAGGAGGAGGAGGAGAAGGAGGAGGAGGAGGAGGAGGAGAAGGAGGAGGAGGAGCAGCAGCAGCAGAAGAAGTTAATGCCGCAGACAGGTAGCTGGGCTGGAGGGCAGGTGAGGTGGTTGGTGGAGGGGAGGGGGAGGCGGGAGGGTGGCTATCAAAACGTTCTGGAAACTGGACGACTGGTGCTAATCACCAGACACAGACAACGCAATTTCATTCTATTATGCTGTAACCTGTGTGTGTGTGTGTGTGTATATATATATATATCAGCTGTAAAAAAACAATCCCATTGATCTGGCTCCCTTCCAGACCTATTCCAAATTGTGAGTCCCCGAGGACTTAGAATATCACGATTGAACACACACACACACACACACACACACACACACACGCGCGCGCGCGCGCGCGCGCGCGCGCACAGCTCTCTCTCTTGGAACAACGGCAGATGTGTAAGTCGGCCAAACTGCTAATATCTTCACCGTTGGAAAATAAAGATTCATTCATTCATTCATTCATTCATTCATTCACACTCTCTCTCCCTCTCTCTTTCTCTCTCTGCTTTTGTTCATCTGCTTCTTTTGCGTCTTTCCAGTCAGCTCCAGCACTTTTCCCTCTCTGTCCCATCTCTAAGGAGATTTTCAGTATGGCTTTACAGTTTGAAGAAATGAAAAAGAACACGACGACAGCAAAACAACAACAAAAAGAAACACGACTCGTTTTTACTGTGCAATCGGCTTCTAATTCTCTCCAAGCGGAAAAGTCGACAAGCCGGCGTCAAGTTAGAGAACTGATGCACACATGCATGAATCATCGACTGACACCAGATAGTGTGTGTGTGTGTGTGTGTGTGTGTGTGTGTGTGTGTGTGTGACAGTGAGTGGAGTGTTGTACATATTCGTGAGTACACACCACAGGGCCACATCAGGTCTGACATGAAATAAAAACAATTTGAAAAGAAATTAAATGACTGAATATTTAATGGAATCAAAATATTTTAAAAAGCATGCAAAATCCATAACAAAGTAGGGGAAAAAAAGAAAACGAAGCATGATTAAATAGTGTCACAACACGCAAACCACCGTTGCCTCCGCTGTTGGCCATTCTATCAGTTTTCTCAACAGAAGACTGAAAAAATCTACACAGAACCGGAATATATATCTATACACAGTGCATTATGCCGTGAAAAAAACACCGGCCTATGGGCAACTCTCTTTTCTTACACGCTAAATAAATACAATGCAAGAAAAGCAAATAATTTTTATCAAGTCCAAACAGATGCAACAAAATGTACACGTCTTTCTGGAAATCGTAATGATTATCAAATGGGTCCATTTTAGCAGAAAAAGGACAAGAAGAAAAAGAGAGGAATAAAAGAAAGGAAAATGGGTAGATCCATGCAATCAGGGTGATAGAAAAGCGGAAAATTCCATCACAAGATCTGGGGAAATTATTCACATCTGAAACAGCTCTCGGCACCTCCACGCGGTTGTCTTCCGTCCATGTCACTCCCACCGCACGTGACAGAGAATGCAGAGCAGGGGAAGGAGAAAAAGAAAAAGTCAAACTCAAAACCACAACAAAGAAGGACATGGAAAATTCCTGAGGGCGGAAAAGGCTTCCGGACCTTTCGACTGGCACTCCACAACTGTCTGACAGACACTTTTCACGGACAAAAGATCCGAACAATGGAGAAAGCGAAGGACTCGAGTGAGGGAGTGGAGAAGAGGAGGAGGAACAGGAAGAGGAGGAGGAAGAACAGGAAGAGGAGGAGGAGGAGGAACAGGGTGGCTGGTGATGGAAGAAGAGGTAAATCGGAACGTGTTCGGCACAAACAGAATCAGCTCTACTCGGATGACATAAAAGGGATAAGTTATACACATTACCCTCAATTCCACACATTGTGCGAAAGCACGAGCTACATTTTCATAGCTCTAACTTGAATGGAACATTAGGAAACAGATGTTTTATTAGCATTATCCTGTGAAAGCACCATCTACATTTTCATAGCTCTAACTTGTGTGGAACAACAGGAAACGGATGTGTTATTCGCAGGACCTTCAGTTCCAGACAATGTGTTAAAACACGATCTGCATTACCACCAGTTCCTGTTGTTTGTCAGTCACACGCTGTACAGCACCGTCCCCCGCCATGACACAGGGTGACACAGCACAGTGGCTGAGAACTGTGTCACACACCGCATTCACTGCCTCACACAGCCAACGACGCCAGACAATCTGTCAAGCCGTGACAGCACAGAAACCGCAGCGATGTGACTGGCGTTCTTCAAGAAAACAGTTTCAGTTTCAGTTTCAGTAGCTCAAGGAGGCGTCACTGCGTTCGGACAAATCCATATACGCTACACCACATATGCCAAGCAGATGCCTGACCAGCAGCGTAACCCAACGCGCTTAGTCAGGCCTTGAGAGAGAGAAAAAAAAAGGTGAATAAATATTAGATAAGCGTAAAAAAATAAATAAATAATAATTATAATATAAAAAGGTAGTAGTAGTAGTAGTAGTAATAATAATAATAATAATAATAATAAATAAATAAATAAATAAGACAACAATGATGACAAATAGTGAAGGTGAAACGTGGAGGGGTGTGTGATAAAATCCAAATGCTTACACCTTCACACCCACTCCTGAAGTACGAAGACACCTTCAATCTGAGTGTTAGCTAAATGTGTTACCAGAGATTTGCATTACGATCAACAAATCTTTCCTGACTGATGTGAACGGTCGGCTGTTTTCACTAGAGATGGCAATGACCGGAAGCCGCTTGTTGCTTAGCAACGGCATCCATGGCAATGAACCCTAGGCGGAAGCATACAGTGAAAATAGGTTAAAAGCGTTTTCAAGAAGAGCAACCCACGTGTGTGCATTACACGAAAACGTGCACACAGACACACGTTCAGACACACACACACACACACACACACACACACGCACAGAGTTAAAAAGATAATTTTCTATTAAAAAAAAAAAAAAAAAAAAAACAGCCCCTGAAAAAAGCCCCTTCCATGCTACAAGTCAAAGGCTGAGAGCTGGACAAGTGAAGAGGGAAAGAGAGAGAAGGAGAGGGACAGAGGGACAGGCCAGTCTGGAAAGCTGTTCAACAGAGGGAAGGAGAGAGGAGAGGGACAGACCAGTCTGGAAAGCTGTTCAACAGAGGGAAAGAGAGAGAAGGAGAGGGACAGACCAGTCTGGAAAGCTGTTCAACAGAGGGAAAGAGAGAGGAGAGGGACAGACCAGTCTGGAAAGCTGTTCAACAGAGGGAAAGAGAGAGAAGGAGAGGGACAGACCAGTCTGGAAAGCTGTTCAACAGAGGGAAAGAGAGAGGAGAGGGACAGGCCAGTCTGGAAAGCTGTTCAACAGAGGGAAAGAGAGAGAGAAGGAGAGGGACAGACCAGTCTGGAAAGCTGTTCAACAGAGGGAAGGAGAGAGGAGAGGGACAGACCAGTCTGGAAAGCTGTTCAACAGAGGGAAGGAGAGAGGAGAGGCACAGACCAGTCTGGAAAGCTGTTCAGGAAAAGAGAGAGAGGGACAGACCAGTCTGGAGAGCTGTTCAACAGAGGGAAAGAGAGAGAGGGACAGACCAGTCTGGAAAGCTGTTCAACAGAGGGAAAGAGAGAGAGGGACAGACCAGTCTGGAAAGCTGTTCAACAGAGGGAAAGAGAGAGAGGGACAGACCAGTCTGGAAAGCTGTTCAACAGAGGGAAAGAGAGA
>NC_134878.1:1012500-1042500 GCF_041734735.1 Babylonia areolata | reverse complement strand
ACGATGATGGCGAAACACATCACTGAAGTTTACATTCACCATAACTCGGTCTGTCTGATGGAAAGACTGGCTCCATTCACCCAGTAAGGCAACGACACAAGGCTGATTGTTGCTTAGCAACAGTATCTGTGAAGATGAACGTCAGCCGGAAGCATACAGCGAAATTCTGGGATTGAAAGAATTCTCCATGGAAAATGTGACAGCCTGGTTTCATCGCCATTACACACACACACTCTCTCTCTCTCTCTCTCTCTCTCTCTCACACACACACACACAACTGCCTATTAATCATGTCATGAACAAACTCCGTCATGACACCACAGTCATTCTCTCTCTCTCTTTAATGAAAATTCTGCGAATTTAGTATGCCTTAATTATCAGCCAAAACATAACACTGCCTCAAACTGTGGATGTAACACTGATGTGCTTTCATTTTACTTTTCGGTGTGTACTGTAATAATCATATAGAGAGAGAGAGAGAGGACACGCACGCACACACACTTCACACACGGTGCCATTGTACGTTATACATATGTACATAGAGTGACGTCACAGGTGACAGCATCAAAAGAAGGAAAATAACTCTTGAAGGCTGAAAATTATCACATTAAAAAAATAAGATTGCGCCAGAGTGATATATCTCCAGATCTAGAGTGATATATCTCCAGACCATAATTTTTTCTGTTTTGGGCTGATTGGTCTAGATATTGATTTATGACTTGAAACACAACTTTCAACTGTTTTGGGATTTTTCTTTCCTGTCACTGAAGGGGTCAACTCAAGACTACGTCACATTTATTATAATTATATCAAAAGTGAATGACCTATTGTCTATCCTTAGATGGGGTCAACTCTAGACACCACATCACATTTATTGCGATTATATCAAAAGTGAATGACCTATTGTCCATCCTTTGATGGGGTCAACTCTAGACACCACATCACATTTATTACGATTATATCAAAAGTGAATGACCTATTGTCCATGCTCAGGAGTCACATGGACATGCAAACTGTACAATGATGCGGAGAGAAAAACACACCGATGCAGAATGCATGTTGAGTCGCCAAGGGAAAAAAACGGGAAGGAAAAAGGAGAAGATAAACGGTGGTCAATAACCTGCATCCAGCTGAAGCGAAAACAACAACTGTAAATGTGAGATAATCATGTACATACGTACGCCACTATCTCAAAGCAAGTCGTCACACAGCCCTGCCCACGTCCTCCTTGTACATTGTCTTCCCCCATCTCTCCACCCCCTTCACTGCCTCCCCCCTCTCACTCCCTCTCTCTTACCCGTGTGCGCCCAATTCATGTGCGTGCGCTCTCTCTTATCTCTGCATGATACTGATACTGCGTTCATGCGCGACACTGTCACACACGTAGACTGGTTAGAACACTGCTCTGTTGAAATCAGGTACTTTGATTCACTGGCATTAAGAACAGCGAATGCAGCTGTTATCAGACAGTTCCCAAGTGTCAACGCTGTCAACAAAACGATAACACAATAAAAACATCATGCAGCAACTGACAGTCTCGTTCCCGTTGGCCCCACTGACTGTCACCACTCTCACCCTGCCCACAAAGTACCGTCGGCTGGTCATTTGTTACGTCACTTGCTATCTTTGAAACAACACTGACCCACTGAAACCGGCTGCCGTCAACGTTGTTTTCAGTGAAAAAAAAATGAAAAAAACCCGACCTGGCGTAGTTTTCACTGCTGTGAAACGGGACACAGCAGACATCTACCCCGGGGCTGTCTACATAACGGGGTAAATAAACGGCAAAACGGTCATACACGTAAAATGTTACATGTCTGTCTGAGTGTAGGTGTATGTGTCCGAGCCTGAAATCTGACTGAATGACACAGGAAACGAATGATCAACGCCCAGTGGCAGCCGTCAGTCGCCTCTAGTGCAGCCTGTTGTGCAAATTGACCCCCGAGTTTGTAGAGCGCTTAGAGCTTGGTCTGCGCCCGAGGATAGGAGCTGTATCAGTACCCATAATGATTATATTATCATCAGTCATCAGATCACCAAAGGGCGGTCACCCGTGCAAGAGGCAGACGACGCTCGCTGATAACTGACACGGTGTTCAGGCATCAATGACAGACAGTGGTGAAGTGAAGCCAGTCAGCCTTCCACCCTCCAAACTGACCAGTCTGACAACACCCCATGGCTCAGCTACTACAACAGCGGCAGACGACGCTCTGCACGACACCCGGCTGGACACTACAAATGTACAAGTATTTCTTCATCCAACGGTCAGTATCACGCGCCAATCCTCTAAATCCCTATAGTGCGTTACCCACTGAAACAGCCATCCTGAACAACAGTTAGGGTAGCGACACTTCAACATCTTTGTTCTTTGTTGACTCACCTCTTTTGGTTTTGTGTTTTATACCACATCGTTTGTTTCATTGTTAACCCCACACCCCTCCGGCATAAAAACCAAGCAGGCTATTGTCAATAAAGAATTTACCTCTCTCTCTCTCTCCTTTTCCTCCCGCCTTAAAACCCTCCTCTTCCCAAAATAATCTCCCTTCCCTGCCCCTTTCTTGTCTTCAATTTCTTCAGTTTTAGAGTTATGCATGCGTGTGAATGACTGGTGCGAAAGCGCTTAGATTTGTCTTTGCACAAGATTCAGCGCTATATAAATACCATTATTATTATTATTACCTCTATACACACACACACGTTTTTGTTGTGTTTGTTGTTTTGTTGCTGGTTTTTTTTTTGTTTTTGTTTTTTGTTGTTGTTGTTTTGGTGTGTTTTTTGGGGGGTCTTCACTTTTTTGGATAATCAAAAATAAAATGATAATCATAAACCTATGAAACTGGAAGGACCCTCCTTTGTTTCTGTGACGGCTTGCAGCGTTGTTGGGCGCGTGTTCGTGTACATCTCTTTTCTCTCTCCCTTCTCTCTCTCCCCCGTCCCCCCCTTTCTCTCTCCCTTCTCCCCCTCTCTCTGTCTCTCTTCCCCTCTTCTTAGTATGGATGTTCAGTTTAACACTGAGCGTATGCATGTCAGTGCATCTCTTGGGATATGTGTGTGGCATGTTCCATTTCTTGAAAATTTTGAACTCTGAACCGAGTTCAGAAATGTAAGTAGTTGGGGAAGAAATAGTTCGTTTTGCTTTCGATGTCAAGCTCTCTCAACGGACGGGCCACAAACTTTTCACGTCAATTTGTGTGCGGAAGTGGCTGTATGTAAAATGTTATCCACTTACTCCCCTAATCAGTGGCATGTGTATTGCTTACAAGCGATGGGGGAGGGGTGTACTCTTCTGTATTTTTTTAAGCATAGTCAACAGAGACGTGGGAGTGGTTTGTTACAGATTTTGCTGCGGGTCTCCTCCATTTCCTATTGCCTTCAAGAACTCCAGAATTCAACTCTGGAACAAACGTCGTTTCCTTTCTACCTTGTCCTCAGATTTCCTCACGCCCATTCCCGCTCCTGACTCCCACCTGTCCACCTGTCCTTCCCACTGTCCCTCTCTCCCCACCCTACCCCCACCCTCAAGTCTGCAAGTGACATGTCCTTCAGCTGTCGGGTGGAGTTTCTGAGCTCAACTGGTGCCGCGGCTGTTCAAACATTTTGACTATTTAACGTGAAGAAGTGAGGCGGAAGAAAAACGGGCAATAATCCATGTCCCTTCCCCTCCACTCCTCTGTGTGACTGACGGAGGGAACGTCCACGCCTTGAACACTGCTCATTCCGTCTGGAGGGGGAACATTGTGGATACTGCCGAAACATGGTGCTGTGGATATTGCCGAAACATGGTGCTGCGGATATTGCCGAAACATGGTGCTGCGGATATTGCCGAAACATGGTGCTGTGGATATTGCCGAAACATGGTGCTGTGGATATTGCCGAAACATGGTGCTGTGGATATTGCCGAAACATGGTGCTGCGGATATTGCCGAAACATGGTGCTGTGGATATTGCCGAAACATGGTGCTGCGGATATTGCCGAAACATGGTGCTGTGGATATTGCCGAAACATGGTGCTGTGGTTAGATAAAGGGGGTAGTTTTATATGCTTGAATTCGTAACATGTCTTAATTTTGTGCGAGCGTAGTGTGTGTTTGTGTGCAATGATTGATAGATAGATAGTTCTTTGTCACAACGAAATCAAACTGACAGACTTTTGCAACACACACACACATACACACACACGCGCGCGCGCGCGCACACACACACACACACACACACACACAGATGAACTGGGAAATTCTTACCTTATCCACGTGTGCACGTCAGTTCACACGTTGCTGTACTGACCGTCTGACAACAGCCGACACCCGACAGCTCCATGTCTTCCGAACAGTCCAAGTGAGATGAATGTTTTATTATCGGTTCTGCTCCTTGTGAAAAGTCGCAGCCGATGCAGTTGGTTTACTAACCACAAATGCCGTCGAAATTCCTCGAAGCGCAGTGGAGATGCCATTAAGGGTGAATGACCCGGTTATGTTCACTTTCTGTCTACAGGTTTTGGTAGTGTTTTTTGTTTGTTGTTTTTTCTCACCTCCCTGTTTCTGTTATGTTTTCTTGTGATAACCTCAGATTCTCTAGCGCGTTGGGTTATGCTGCTGTAAGGCATCTGTCTACCAGCACGGTGTACTGCAACAAAGACACGGATGTGTCCGAACGCAGTTACGCCTCTTTGAGAAACTGAAACCTCGAAAATTACGAGAAAAGTTTCAGGGCTTCTTGTCGTTTCTGTAAATCAGGATATTCCCACTCGCAGAATAAAAAAGGAAAAGATATGTCTGGTTAGTTTTCATTCTTTCTCTCAATGTCTGACGTCTCTCACGTCTTCTCCGCTAAAATGCACATTTCTTAGCACTCTGTGCACCACTGCTTTCCATCAGCTGACAATGAAACACGCACGTCAGGAATCTCACGACCAGTCAACTGTCTCAAATTTACCTTTATTTGCATCCTTAAAGCCGCCAACAGGAGTACGTATGCACACCTCATTGTAAAATAACATTGTAAAAATATGACAGGATGCCCCAAACTCGGCTCCTTCGAAGAATTCACGGTTTGGTTTGCCTTCCATCGTTTTGTTCTGCACCTGTAAGGACTGTTGTGAAAGACGGTTAGCAGACGCCGGAAGTTGGGCAACAAGGGGCGGTTACTCTCGCCAGCGAGGGAGGGGCGCTGTAAACAAACGTTGGCAGGTGTTGTGGTCAGCCCAACGTAAGACTAACGCTTGGCAGTGTACATCCGACCAGCGAAGAGACAACAAGTGACCACAACATCTCTCAGGCAAGCCCAGCTACAGCCACGCCAGACGCCGGACCTGTGACTCAGCACGGCAGACATCTTTAATTTTCTGAAAACTTGGGTCACAATCAAGTACGGGAACGCCTACACACACCCCCTACGAGCACGAAATCACCTTCGGACGGGCCAGCCCACCGGGAACGAACATCCAGCCCTATCTCAGAGAAGCAAAACGGTCAGTAGCCATTTAAAATTGTCCCTCTAAAGTGTATTGCCCGATGATAGGCCATTTTGACAAAAAGTAGGGCAGTGATCACTTTATTGGTGTCAGAAGTGGGATACACTCCACTATCGTTGTTTTTCGAACCCCCAGTGAACTGTTACAGGGACATTATTTTATATTTTTATATTTGTTCATGTTTTTGATTTAATTTATCCGGAAAACGGAACTTAGACCTTTGACTCAAGTTCGTGAATCCTTGTCTTTATTTTTTGGGGCCATTCCTTTGTGTGAACTGGTATTCGTATTTCTGCACAGTTCTTTTGTAACTGCTCTCCTGTCCCAGTACAAGTCTGTGTAAAACCCCAAACAAGTTTAAAGGAAATATCCATATCCTGAAGGAAGAATGGCTACTAGTCACAGACCGTTAGCTATAAATCAAGCCTCCCCATTGGAACTCATGGACGTCCTGCCTGGGGTGGGCATAAAAAGGGCACAGGGCCAGAAGGGTTTAAACGCCTAAGGCCCAGGGGTGGAGGCCTATCCCCTGAGCCGGAAAACAGAGGCCAGAACATCACTGCGACCCAGCCACATACAATAGATTTGGACCCGAAGCAAGCTCCTGCTCAGGAGACCTTAAGAGCTGTCCCAGCCAATAAAAAACCTTCAGTGTCCAGACCTAGGAGAGGGCGGTTGGAGTCAGCAAGACGGTTCTCTGTACCCCCGCTGGCTCAGCAGGCAGCACCCTCATCCCCGACTGCCCCCTGTAACCACGACACCCGGAGAGATCCCAGGGAGCCACAGATCCTACATACGCCCAAGACGGCGAATGAGCCAGAGGAAGGAGTCAAGCTGGAAGTCCTCCATGTTAACAGAGTCTGCGCCAGTTCGTCCAGCATCCAGATCACCATTGGTGGAACACCGGTCGAAGCCAAAGTGGACTCGGGTGCTGAGATAACCATAGTGGCCAACTCCATCTTCGACTCATGGAAGACAAAGCCCCAGAGAGTCAGAGATGTGGTGCTCTACATGGCGGACCAAGAATCAGCCCTCCAAGCCTTCCTCACGTCTCCAGTTCCAATGAGACTTGGCAAAACGCTGTTCAACGAAAGGGTGTATGTGGCCCCCATCAGCGACCAAATGCTCCTGGGACATGATTTACTCCACCACTGGGGTGCCGTTCTGGACCTGAAGACGGACACTCTTCAAGTAGGAAAAGAGACGGTCCCGATGAAGATGAAGTTTAAGAACACTCCATCCGTGGCAAGAGTTACGGCAGCTGGGAGGACCGTAGTCCCCCCGCATTCGGTAGTGCGGGTGAGGGCCAAGCTCGACAGAGTACTCCAAGACTACTACGTGGAACCCAGCAGCCGAGACGACCTACTCCAACCACGTACGGTCCAGAAGGCAGGGACGGACCCAGTCGTGTGTCTGGTAAATGTGAGTGATCGTTACTGCTCCGTAAAGAAGGGGCAGTTGCTGGCGGTCGCTCATGAAATCGATGACCTCTTGCCAGACCCAGAGGTGCACCACCAAGAGGGGAATACAGAGAAGGAGCCAGCCCGCCCCACCACGTTGCTCACTTGTAATGTGGTCTCCTCCGGCGCTCCGACCCACTCCAGCCCTACAGAGATCCCGGAACACTTGCGCCAGTTGGTCGAGGACACAGGCGGAAAACTGACGGCAGAACAGCAACGTCAGTTTGAACAGCTTCTCCTGGACTATCGGGACGTGTTCGCAAAGGATGACTACGATTTAGGAACCTTCACGGCGATCGAACATGAAATTGACACTGGAGGTGCAAGGCCCATTAAGCAGCACATGCGTCGCACTCCTGCCATGTTCGCCGGCGAGGAAGAAGCCCATCTCAAGAAGATGTTGAATGCTGGGGTAATCCAAGAATCTGTCTCCGAGTGGGCGTCAGCGCCAGTACTGATCCGGAAGAAGGATGGGTCGGTGCGCTGGTGTATTGACTACCGAGCTCTCAATGAGGTGACGGTCAAGGACACTTTTCCCCTACCCTTGGTGGAGGACTGCCTGGACACCTTGGCCGGACATACTTGGTTCTCCAAACTGGATGCAAACAGCGCCTATTGGCAGGTACGAATCAAGGAGTCGGATAGGAAGAAGACGGCGTTCCTCACCAAGTTCGGGCTGTTCGAACATGTTCGGATGGGTTTTGGCCTGACCAACGCTCCTGCGACCTTCTCGCGAGCTGTCAACCTCATCCTACGTGGTCTCACCTGGAAAACTGTCTTGGCGTTCCTTGATGACATCCTAGTCTTGGGGAAGAATTTCCAGGATCATCTGACCAACCTGAGAGATGCGCTGCAACGGTTCCGAGATTATGGGATGAAGCTGAAGCCCAGCAAATGCCTTTTCTTCCAGTCTGAGGTGGAGTTCCTAGGGCGGAAGGTTAGCTCGAATATGCTGGCCATGTCAGAGAAGGACACAGAAACGGTAGCCCAATGGCCCATCCCAAAGTCCACAAGGGATGTAGAGAGTTTCCTCGGGTTCGTCAACTACCACCGTATGTTTGTCAAGGACTTGGCCAAGCTGGCACAACCCCTGTACGGACTGACAGGGAAGAACAAGTTCCACTGGGGAGTGGAACAACAGGAGGCCTTTGACAGACTGTGAGAAGTACTCACGGAACCACCGGTGTTGGGTTTGCCCAATGGAACGGACCCATTCATCCTGGACACTGACGCAAGTGATGTGGCCATTGGTGCGGTGCCTCAGCCAAGTGCAGAATGGAGTAGAGAAGGTGATCTCCTACAGTAGTCTCTCTCTCACTTCAGAACAGAAGAGATACTGCACTACCCGCAAAGAACTGTTGAGTATTGTCCGTTTCACCAGACATTACAAGTACTACCTGCTTGGGAGGCCGTTCACAGTGAGGACGGATCATTCGAGTCTCACCTGGCTTCTCAGATTCAAGGATCCTCAGGGGCAACTGGCCCGATGGATGGAGGAGTTGTCACAGTACCATATGGTTGTGAAACACAGACCTGGGGCAAAACATGGGAACGCCGACGCCTTATCGCGGCTGCCAGACTCCCTCACCCCCTGTCCCTCCTTCGTCGCCGGCCTCAAGCCCACGGACCTGCCATGCGGGGGATGCAAGTACTGTCTGAGGGCTCACGAGCAGTGGGGAGAGTTCCTGAAGGAAGTGGATGAAGCCACCAACCTCACCCATCCAGTAGGTAAGGTACTCCCTTTCACAGGCCTGACATCTGATCCGGACGGAGTCATGGTAGCCACCATGACAGACACAGCTGTGAAAGGTGAGCAAGAATGTACTAGGACTACCACCAATGGTGAAGCTTGTCGATCTGGTGGTATGTCTGATCTGCCAAAAACCTTGGACCCACCAGGCTTAGTTCATGCTCATGAGGGCCGGGGTAAGCGCTCCCGGTACCGAAGAGTGAGCGGGACACATGACCTGAGTGGGGTTCGAGTGGGTTCAACCCTCGCTACCCCTGAGGGTAAGCATGATGGACATTCAGGTTGGGCCCAAAATCTGAGTGCAACCTTGAGTGAGCCTGGTCACGGGCAACCAGGCTCCGGTACGACTCAGTCGGGCGAGGTCTCTTCTGGCCAAGCCTGCGGGGTGTTCAACGCAGCCCAGAGGGATTCTGGCCTTGGTGGTCGGAGTCCTAAAGGGGGTGAATTCCCTAGGGGTTTGACCCTTTCGGGTCGGACCCAAACTACCGGGAGCCATGCCAAAACGCCGGCATCTTTTGGCACGGCTCAGGGGCGCGCGGCACTCGCGAGTCGTGGTGCCGCCATGGACCTGCAACCTGGACAGACGGGAACCCACGATAAAGCGCTTGTGGGAAAACCGGGTCCCTTACTTAATCCATGCGTTAAAACTAACAATGTTTTGAGTGAGTCGGTTGCAGGTGCCCGGGTGTGTTCGCGCAACACATCGGAAAGTCCTGCGGTGCAACTGGGGACGGCACCAAGGTTTTTCAGGACTCCTGTGCAGTTTGTGGCACAGACCCTCCCCAAGGTGAACCGGAGCAAAAAGCAGTGGTGTCCCTCTGCAACTCCGAGGATGAAAACAGCCCTCGCCACCCCCGAGGGGGAGCGTGATGGACATTCGGGTTGGGCCGCCAACACCAGTCACCCGCCAGAGGGCGTGCCGTCTTGCCAGCCCTGCAGCTCCACCGAATGTCCACGGGTTACAAAGGAACGGGAGCTAGATGGTGCCAGGTTCGACATAGTCACCGAGGGTGATCAGATTTCCATCCAGGTCTGCCCGGTGAACACCGCAGAGCCGCCACGACCAAGCGGGCCGTCTTGCTGGGGCTTCACTTACCCAGAGTTGAAGGCAGAGCAAGAGAAGGATGAAGACTTGGCGCCCATACTGGATCACCTGAGGGGGAAACCACCTCCGGATGAAGGCAAACTCTTCTTGGCGTCACCAGAGGCCAAATACTATTGGGTGAACAAGGAGATGTTTCAACTGCATAATGAAGTGCTGTTCCGCAAGTGTACAGACTCAGCAGACCTGGAGTTGGTGGTACCCAAGGGACTGCAAGAGAAGGCGATCCAGTATCACCATGACCTGCCTTCCGCCGCTCATCAGGGGGTAGCAAGAACCAAAGCCAAAATAAAGGAGAAATTCTTCTGGGTGCATCTGTCCCGAGATGTTGAAAACTACGTCTTGTCGTGCGACATTTGCAGCCGTAACAAGAAGAACAAACGGTATGGCAGAGTTCCCCTGACTGAGTACCATGCAGGCGCACCCATGGAGAGGGTACACATCGACTTCATCGGACCACTCCCTAAAACACCCCGGGGAATGAGTACTGCCTGATGATGGTCGATCAGTTCACTAAGTGGGTTGAATGTGTTCCCCTACCCTCTCAGAAGGCGGAAGTGACGGCGAAGGCCGCAATCGACACATTCTTCTCCAGGTTTGGCTGCCCCTTTCAGTTGTTCTCGGACCAGGGCCGGAACTTTGAGAGCAAACTGTTTGAAGCGCTCTGCCACGCACTACAGATCCATAAGGCACGAACCACACCATATCGGCCTTCTTCCAATGGGCAGGTAGAGCGCTACAACAGGACACTCTTGGACGCCATCCGGTGTTTCATTGGGAAGACCCAGAACCGATGGGATGAACACCTCCAGCAGATTGCGGGAGCTATGAGGGCGTCGGTGAATAGATCGACGGGCCTAACCCCCAATAAAATGATGCTGGGCCGAGAAGTCAACATGCCAGGACAGCTGATGTTTCCTGTGCCAGGGCAGACCTACGAGGATCAGGATGTGTATGTGTCAGAACTGGTCAAAAACCTGCAACAAGCCCATGCTGTCGCCAGGCAAACGCTGAACACGTCCCAGAAAGCCATGAAAAGGAATTATGATCTTAAGATTCTCTTGAGGCCATACGCTGAAGGAGACGTCGTTTACCTGCTAGACACGGCAGCCTCAAAGGGTAAATGCAGGAAACTCTGCTCTCCATGGAAAGGACCCGGGGTGATAGTAAAGAAGCTATCAGCTTACCTGTACCGGGTCAAGCTGCGTAACGCTGTCTTTGTAACTAACCATGATCGTATGGCCCCTTGCAGAGACAGGAAGATACCAGCGTGGATCACGCAGCATCATCGGAGAGCAGATGACCCACCGGAAGAGACAGATGACAATAATCAGCCCTATTGTTTGTGCAGGGGACCCTGGGAAGGCAGATTTATGATCCAGTGTGATTACTGCCAAGAATGGTACCATGGGTCCTGTGTGAACATCACAGCGACGGACGCACTTGATATTGATAAATACAAGTGCGAGTCCTGCGTACATGCAGGGCGATGACATCTCTGTCTGTTCCAGGTATATGATGGAAGGAGCCCGCAAGAAGTTCCAGCAGCCCCCAGCCAAGGGGAGCCTCTCCAAGTCCGCCGGGAGGTTCGTTGAAGATCTCTGGCTGGACCCCTCCAAGACGGACGAGGAGAGACTGGAAATCCTCTTGCAGAAGGTGAGCGAGGTGAGGTCACGAAGCTTGTCTGGGTCGGCCGGATCTAGGAAGTGGGTGGACGCCGCGGCAAGGGCTATGCATGACCTTCAGCTTCAGTCCCGAAGTTGGATTGAGCAGCATATTGCCCCTTTGCCCGCCCCTCACTTCAGGAAGCCGGCCCAGCCTTATGACCCAGACAAAGCACGGCGTGATATTCGGCTGGATACGCAGCCGTGGTTGGCACCTGGTGCTGGGGAGAAAACAGAGGAAGCGGATGGTTCTGGGGATCTCCTGGAGAGTATAATGGAGTTTGATGTCGAAACACCAGAGTCGATCGTTTTGATGTCCTCCAACTCTTCAGGAGACGAGTCCCAACAGCCGTCGGGATCTGGGACTGCGCAGCCAGATCCCCGGCTCCCAGAAACCGCCTGCGAACCTCCTGTCGTACCCCCGCCATCGGTTGCTGACCCGCCGCTATCCCCGAGACCTCCGCTCACACCTTCCGTCACAACGTCCAGGGCCCAGAGCTCTGACGTTCGGGCCCCCCATCCCACGAAGGGAACCAATCGCAAGCGGGTGAAGGCACCAAGTCCGGAACGAAGGGCAGAGCACGAGCCCTCTGGGCGCCTTGAGGAGTTGGCGGCGACTAGCTGCCTCCAAACCCAGACGCCGACGTGCCCCACTCCTGGGTCTCACGACCTGGGGGCCGGGGCGCCTGCCTCGGGGACCGAAGCAAGCCGCAGAAGACGCCGGCGACGACGCCGTGAGCAGTTCGGGAGGCAGCAGCGTGGAGCCCACATACCAGCACCCAGTCTGGGAGCTTCCGGCCGCACAGTCTCCGCCACAGCGTCAGGTCTGCAGGTGGTAGCCCAGGGTCATCCTCCCTCTCCTGTGGCAGCCATAGAGTATAGGAGCTGCTGTTGGGTCGCAGGGTGTGAGATGGAGGTCGGCAGCCTAAAAAACCATGCAATGGAGCGGCACATACCTGGTGTCTTTAAAGAACACCTCGACCCGACCCAGCCTTTGGTCTTGGAGTTAAGGAAGGATGCCCTTGAGCAGGTGGCAGTATGGGTGTCCTTTGAGCGGGGGATGACGCTTCCCGAGTTAGCAGAGTTCGTAAGGTGGCAGAACCGGCTGAAGGATGCTGACAATAACATCACAGAAAATCAGCGGGCTGCCATCGTCACCCTGGCGCGCTTCTTGGATGAACCAAACCCCGAAGAATGCAGCCTACACCCCCTGACATCGGCATCGGCCCTACTCCACTGGAAAGCTGCCCTCATCATGGCCTCCAGATTGAGCCCCGGCCAACGGGAATATTGGCGTCAACGTTACGCTGACCCAACGGACCAGCTGGAGGGAAGGGACAACACCAGACCACGGGCCTTTGACGCCCACTTCCACTTGGACCGGGTCATCGGCAAGATGCGGCTCGAGGCTGGCTCTAGCCTGACTGCAGTGCTGAATGGCACGTTCGTCCCAGCGGGGAAAGAGGTCCGACTAGTAGGATCGTGTGCATCCTTCTGTGACCCCAGAACTTACCCCACGTCACAGGAGGTAGAGGCCTTCCCAGCTGAAATGGAAGTTGCTGTTGGGCTCCATCCACGACATTGTGTGGCACCACCTCAACGCGGGCAGACCTTAGTGCCGGAGCGGCTCCGGGAGTTGGTCCAGTCCCCCCGCGTGAGAGCTTTTGGGGAAATAGGCCTGGATCACTCCCTGCCCCCACAGACCTGGCCCTGGCAGATGAGCGCCTTGGAGGAGCTGCTGGGATTCGTGGAGGCCCGCCATGTCCTCATCCTTTATTGCCGCAGCATGGCGGAGGACAAGGGTACTGAGGCATACATGCTGCTGCTGAGGATCCTCCGGAAGCGGCGGGTGCCACAAAACCAACGGATCTGCCTCCACTGTTTCACGGGGGACTACTATGTGAGGGATGAGTGGCTGGCGGTATTCCCTAACACCTACTTCAGCTTCGCTAAACGCGCCACCCGTTTCGAACAGTACCAGGTGACTGCATTGAGGGGGATCCCACGAGACCGTCTTCTTCTCGAGACGGACGCCCCCTATTTCCCTCTAGTACCAGGGGAACGGTGGTCAGCGCCAAGCCAGCTTTACGTGGTGGCTGAGAACGTGGCCACTCATCTCGGCACCACACCAGAGGAGCTGTTGGAGGAATCTACCACCAACGCCCTCCGGCTCTTCTCCCAGTGAGTCGAGCCAGCAGCGCCCCCCCTGAACCCACATTTGAGAACCGCCCGGGCGTCTGCTAGTCTTCCCCCAAGAAAGGACCTGTCATCATAAAGATGGGGGGAGTGTTGTGAAAGACGGTTAGCAGACGCCGGAAGTTGGGCAACAAGGGGCGGTTACTCTCGCCAGCGAGGGAGGGGCGCTGTAAACAAACGTTGGCAGGTGTTGTGGTCAGCCCAACGTAAGACTAACGCTTGGCAGTGTACATCCGACCAGCGAAGAGACAACAAGTGACCACAACATCTCTCAGGCAAGCCCAGCTACAGCCACGCCAGACGCCGGACCTGTGACTCAACTTGGGTCACAATCAAGTACGGGAACGCCTACACACCCCCCCTACGAGCACGAAATCACCTTCGGACGGGCCAGCCCACCGGGAACGAACATCCAGCCCTATCTCAGAGAAGCAAAACGGTCAGTAGCCATTTAAAATTGTCCCTCTAAAGTGTATTGCCCGATGATAGGCCATTTTGACAAAAAGTAGGGCAGTGATCACTTTAGGACGATGCAGACGACATTGTTCGTGAACAGTATTATTTTCGTTTTCACCTCCACAGAAAAGAGCGAAGTTAACGCGTGTTGACAAGGGCAACAAGCCTTGTTTGTTGTTGTTGTTGTTTGTTTGTTTTTTGTTTGTTTGTTTTACAATTTAACAATGCCAAGGATGTATTGCTTTTTTTTTTTTTTGCTTTTTCTTTTCTAAACAATATCCATAATTTCGTGACTGATTCATAACACATCTCTCGACTTGATGCAAAAAACAAAGTCTTGCCTTTTTTTCTTTTCCCCCTTTATTTGTTTTGTTTGGGTTTGGTTTGTTTTGTTTTGTTTTTTACAACCAGCGCGCGCGAGTGCGTTCGTGTGTGCATGTGTGTGTAGGCGCGCGCGCGATGTTTGGGCGAACATGATGTGTGTGCACGAATTTGTTCAGATATGCGAGTGTACGTGTTCGTGACCACGCACTCGCGCATGTGTGTTTTTGTGCCTGCTGGTGTGCATGTGTGCTTGTGCATGTTCACAGCGCACGTGCGCGTAAGAGTGCTCTTAATGGGCAATCACCCACTTCTACATTTCGATTATTGTTTGCTTCTAACGCCTTCGATAAAAGTTCTTTAACAAAAAATAGCTGTCATGGGAACATGATAGCTGGACAAACTGCCATTACAAACAACAATCTGCCTTAAGAGCTCCATATGCCTATTAGTATATCCATTAATTTTGTCAGCCCACACATACCCCTATTCTGAAATTGTAGGGATTCTCTCTCTCTCGATTATTATGTCGCTGATACGACACCACCACCACCCCAGACCCCCCCCCCCCCCACCCCCCACCCCCCTCCCTCCCCAAAACAAGAAAAGAAAAAGTCTGGCATTAAATTACAATTTTGGAGTTTATCGAGTGCGTGGTGATGACTGACGTGTTTCTTTGGTCGTTTCTTTTTGGTCAACAAGTGCAATTACACTTCTTCCGAACAGCTGAAAGCAACTGTTGGATTTATATTAACTCGAAGATAATAATATCGATAAATGTAAACACTGTTTTCTATCCTTTCTTTTTCCAAATCCTTACGTAATGTTTTTTTAAAACTCTGTGTTAAAAATAAGTGTAAAACACTTGTGATGCAAAAACACAAATGCATTGATTACTCGCTTGTCAGCTATTTAAAACCTTTTCCAAACGACTGAAAAAATTTTCAGGCTAAAAGTACATTTAGTTAGTGAATTTCCTACCAAGAAGAAAGATGCAACCTTTTCTTCTTTTTTCCCTGTATTTAAATGCTTAAGATGATCATGTTTTAAGTGCGGCAACAGCTGTTCCTTAAAAGTGCTGATGACCCCTTCTCCACTCCCCTTCCCCCTCCACCCCCACCCCATCAGCAATGCTGACGTAAGCACACAACAAAAAATGGATATGATTATTACCCAACTGATACCACTGCCAGAACGCAGAGTTCAAACCAGTCACACGAATGACCAATCTGAGCCACACACACCGGGCAGAGCTGATTATTGGAAAAAAGAAAGAAGAAAAAAAAAACCACGCTAATCATAGCTTGACACTACCCTTGAAAGGTTATCGATAAAACCTCTTCACATCCTCATTGACGCCCGGGTGGGAGAAGAGATACCGCTGATGACAATCTCCTCAGCGCTGAGGACTAAACAGGTGGTTACTAATAGCTCCCGCGCTTAATGTAGAGGTCAGGTTGTTGGTGTCAGGGCCCCGAGCACAGACTGATAAACCCAATGACCCGATCCCGTCCACACCGGACACCGGAAACCACGCGGGTTCAGTAACCACAGGCACTGAGTGGCTGAGGTGAACGGTACGTCCTCAAGTGCTGCAGTTCAATCAACTCCACGTTTGTAGGACACGTCAGACTGGAACCTTTGAGCGATAAAGGTCTGCCTTCTCTCTCTGTCCGTCTCTCTCATCGAAGCACATCGATCAGCTGTTTAGCGGCCAGGTTAAGAAAGGTGAGGGGCTTGTTGTGGCCATTATGGAGAATCTGTGAAGGTCTTGGAATGCTACGCGCGCGTGGGTATGTGTGTGTGTTTTGAGTAGGCACACCCGCGCAAAACTCATTCTCTTGAGTTCTATGTACATAATATGGCATGATGACTCGCGATGTACATTGTTTTCATCGAATTACATGGTGGTAATTTCAGAACAATCCCAATGGATTATACGCTGTGATCCTAAAAAAATCAAAATAAATAGATCGTGAAAAGAAAAAAAAAAGTCAAAAGATATCAGGAGAACAGGAAACGTTGTGACCGTCATTCTCTATCCCTATACTGGAACCCATCATTTTCATCATTTGTCATTGTTGTTTATAGCCCAGCTCACCACGTAGCCCCTATCACGCCTGGAAACACTGTCGACATCCATCCTATAGAAACCCTGGGGGAGAGGGGGATGGGTGTGTGTGTGTGGGGGGGGGGGGGGGGGGGTTAACAACTTGAAAAAAAACAATCAGGCACACGTAGTCATATTCATGCACACAGAGCATGCCTTAAGCTTTAGTTCCACACGTAGTCATATTCATGCACACAGAGCATGCCTTAAGCTTCAGTTCCACACGTAGTCATATTCATGCACACAGAGCATGCCTTAAGCTTCAGTTCCACACGTAGTCATATTCATGCACTCACAGCATGCCTTAAGCTTTAGTTCCACACGTAGTCATATTCATGCACACAGAGCATGCCTTAAGCTTCAGTTCCAGTTTCTCAAGAAGGCGTCACTGCGTCCGAAAGAGTCCATATACGCTGCACCACATCTGCTGGTTAGATGCCTGACAGCAGCATAACCAAGTGCGCTCGTCAGGCCCCAGTGCTTGCATGTTTTGTCTACCTTTCACAGTGCTTTTCTTTTTACAGAATGTTACCACAGGACAACACTTTTGTTGACATGGATTCTTTTTCAGTACGCAAAGCACGTGCTGCACACGGGACTTGGATTTATCATCTCAACCAAATGACTAGACGTTCAGTTTGATTTTCCAGTCTGGGAGAAAGGTTCGAACCCAGATCCTCACGGACACTGTACTGGCTGATGAGCGCCTCAACAATTCTGCACCTTGCTCCTCAAGTTTACCATTCCATACATTTTAGCCAAAGGATTGGGGGGGAAAGGTAACCTAACGCAAACGTATTTATCAATGATTCGCAAAATTGTTAAATTATACCAACATGCATTCAGGAAGTAAAAAAGACAGCTGGCAATAAAGGTCATGGGCACAAAAAATAATACAAGAAACGAAGAATTTACCATTTATCAAGTCCAGATAAATCCCCTACCCCAAACAATTAATTAACTTCTAGATGGATGAATAAAGATGCATTGTATTGTATTGTATTGTATTGTACTGTATTGTAACAAAGACATGGCTTTCTGAAAAAAAACAAAAACAGAGACATCAGTGTATGGACCAGCGAGGATCAAAACAGGAAAGAGGCGACAGAAATGAACGAAAACAGCCAGTAAAGTAGAGTGGTAGCAGAGGACATTTCCAGCACAGAACTAATTTCCACAAGGTGGGGACGCGGTTCGCAATGGATGAGCCCCTGCTATTTCCAGGACGGGGGATGGGGTGGGGAGAGGGGAGGGGGGGGGGAGCCCATCAGTTTAAATATAATTATCCTAAATTAGCTGTTTGATCTTCCAACGCCATTTTCCATTGACTCGCAGACAGCTGGTTTGGGGGCTGTCAGAAACATGCACATCCCGAGCCCTTTATGAATATTCATGTGGCAAGCACACTCTGTAACAATGAATTAATAATGGACACGTCTGTCTAAACAAAAAAAGGGGGAGGAGGGGGAGGGGGGCGGAGGGGGGTGTTTGGGGAGGGGCGTTACCCATGTAATTAGACCAGATGACATGTAATTACAGCCCGGCTCTTTGTCTCGGGACACACACTGGGTCTGGCACTGAATGATGACGTGACTGAGGGCCCGGGCCTGAAACTGAGATTAATGCGGACAGAGAAGGAGGGTCGGGGGGCTGGGGGACGGGGGGGGGGGGGGGGGTACACAGTGAGAAGGGATGTGGAGGAGGAGGTGGAGGAGAGAGAGATATCTATCTACTTTTTTTTTTTTTTTTTTTTTTTTATGAAGGAAGTGGAATAAGCGTGCAGATTTTTGAGTCAAGCCCTCAGTGCAAAGAGAAAATAAAATAAAATTCACTAAAAACAGCCAAATTATTTAAAGTGCAGACAGGACACACTCAAATACATACACAACCATGCACTTTTCACAACACTGGCATACATCATGAAAAAGCAAAATACATATGCAAAAGAAATATACATGCACCTCGTAAATACACCTATGTATATACATGATATGTAAATGGATTCAAATACATACATAGAGAGACAGACACACTGACGGACACACACACAGGCAAGCAGGCAAACAGACAAAAGGAGAGAGTGTGAACGTGCAAGAAGGCATGTGTTGAGGGAGACAATTACAATTCTATTTTTGTCCAGGCAGCAGACAGCATTCACACCAGGGTAGGGAGTGGAAGCTGTGGGAAAGGGGGCGGGGGTGGGGGGCAGGGGGGTGAAGATAAAACATGTGAGCGCGCATCGCAAGAAAAACTCTTTTTTTTCCTACATGACTGCCACATGCGCATGAAACACGTGTTATTGAAAGGATAATTATCCACACTGTGAAACTCTTGTCACACAAGATCTCTCCATGTGAAGTTGGGGGTCTCCTCACCACCAGGACAGCCTGTGAACAGAACACAGTTCTCCTCACCACCAGGACAGCCTGTGAACAGAACACAGTTCTCCTCACCACCAGGACAGCATGTGAACAGAGTTCTCCTCACCACCAGGACACAGTTCTCCTCACCACCAGGACAGCCTGTGAACAGAACACAGTTCTCCTCACCACCAGGACAGCCTGTGAACAGAACACAGTTCTCCTCACCACCAGGACAGCATGTGAACAGTTCTCCTCACCACCAGGACACAGTTCTCCTCACCACCAGGACACAGTTCTCCTCACCACCAGGACAGCCTGTGAACAGTTCTCCTCACCACCAGGACACAGTTCTCCTCACCACCAGGACATCATGTGAACAGAACAGTTCTCCTCACCACCAGGACAGCCTGTGAACAGAACACAGTTCTGCTCACCACCAGGACAGACTGTGAACAGAACACAGTTCTCCTCACCACCAGGACAGCATGTGAACAGTTCTCCTCACCACCAGGACACAGTTCTCCTCACCACCAGGACAGCCTGTGAACAGAACACAGTTCTCCTCACCACCAGGACAGCCTGTGAACAGAACACAGTTCTCCTCACCACCAGGACAGCCTGTGAACAGTTCTCCTCACCACCAGGACAGCCTGTGAACAGAACACAGTTCTCCTCACCACCAGGACAGCATGTGAACAGAACACAGTTCTCCTCACCACCAGGACAGCCTGTGAACAGAACACAGTTCTCCTCACCACCAGGACAGCCTGTGAACACAGTTCTCCTCACCACCAGGACAGCCTGTGAACAGTTCTCCTCACCACCAGGACAGCCTGTGAACAGAACACAGTTCTCCTCACCACCAGGACAGCCTGTGAACAGAACACAGTTCTCCTCACCACCAGGACAGCCTGTGAACAGAACACCGTTCTCCTCACCACCAGGACAGCCTGTGAACACAGTTCTCCTCACCACCAGGACAGCCTGTGAACAGAACACAGTTCTCCTCACCACCAGGACATCATGTGAACAGAACACCGTTCTCCTCACCACCAGGACAGCCTGTGAACAGAACAGGGTTCACACGGGGCTCCCACAAGTTTCAGCAAACAAAACCCTGCATCACACTTTCCAAGACCCTAACACAAAGTCAAACACAAACACAATCATCTGCACAAACACATACACTACTGAACAACCACACATCCATCAAAACTTGTGGTGATCAGTTTTTGTACTGACTGCAGGGTAAATCAGCTGGCTTATCACTTACTACATACAGATGGACTGTTTAAGGATGACAACATAGAAAGGCTTGATACATACTATTTCATTGAAACACTGTTGGAGAGAATCAATATCCAAATTTAACAGCTATTTTTTTCTCCTCCATTTTTTGAAGGAACTTCCAAGTCCACTTAAGTCACTACCCCATATTACCCCAAGGAAGAGAGTGAGAAAAAAAAAACACAAACAAAAAACTTTGTAATCTGTGTAGGATGTTTCATGTGCGAAAGCATGTTTTCATGCTAAATGCCCATCCCCCCCCCCCCCCCCCCATGCCCCCCCCCCCCCCCACCAAAAAAAAAAAAATCATGCTTGATACTAAAAGGCCATAAAAATATAACAACAACAAAACAATAATAATGATATTATAAAAATCATAATCATAGATAATAAAACACCAAGTAAATAAAACAAAGTATCTGCAGTGTGCTGAATCCAGTGCAGAGACCGAACAAAGCACTGGCACACCAGTTATTCACACAAGATGATGCACAGCTCTAATTCACAGGAATGAAGGATGAAACTGACAAACACAGGTAATAATTAGAAAGCCAGAGAAACAGAACACCAGCAAGCGGGAGGCAATGGAAGAGATGTTTTGTGAAGAGGGAGATTCCAAAGAGCTGGGAACAGAGAAGCCAAAGAAACAGGCAAAAACAGAGAACGTCCTTGTTAAAAAAAAACAACCCAATACACCATTCTCCAAATCTGCTTTCCTGGCTGTGCCCTGTTCTACAAACTGTCATCAGATAACCAGTGGTAGGTGGCATGATGCAGTAAACAGCCAGTCACTAATTAACGACTCTTTGAAACAGAAAAGGGTGAACTGGCTGCCACATACCGTTAACTGAGATAGCAGCTGACACTGTTGACACCCTTTCCATCACCCTGTGTGTGTGTGTGTGTGTGTGTGTGTGTGTGTTGCATTGTAATTCTGCGTGTGTGTGTGTGTGTGTGTGTTTGTTGCATTGTAGTTGTGTGTGTGCGTGTGTGCATGTGTGTGTGTTTGTTGCATTGTAATTGTGTGTGTGTGTGTGTGTGTGTTTGTTGCATTGTAATTCTGCGTGTGTGTGTGTGTGTGTGTGTTTGTTGCATTGTAGTTGTGTGTGTGCGTGTGTGCATGTGTGTGTGTTTGTTGCATTGTAATTGTGTGTGTGTGTGTGTGTGTGTGTGGAATGAGTGATGGAATATGTAGGAGTGTGTGTATGACCATGTGCATGATTTGCGAGTGAGAGTGTGTGTACGCACTCATGTGAGCGTGTCTGTGGTGTGTGTGTGTGTGCACGAGTGCCAGCAGCTGATGTGAGTCTATCTCACGAATCATACACTGTGCATCCATTCTCCTTTCCTCCCCAGCAGGGAAGAGAACAGACTGTTGGAGTGAAGGGAAAGGCAGGCAATGTGAATCAGAAAATCAGAAATGGGAACAGATCCAGTCACACTTACGGGTCATTCAATGATAACCCTTTATTTGTGTTTGCATTTCTTTTTATCACAACAGATTACTGCGTGTGAAATTCGGGCTGCTCTCCCCAGGGAGAGCGCATCGCTACACTACAGCGCCACCCCCTGCATGCAGTTTTATTTGTTTTTCCTATCTAAGTGGATTTTCCTACAGAATTTTGCCAGGAACAACCCTTTTGTTGCCGTGGGTATTTTTACATGCGCTAAGTGCATGCTGCACACGGGACTTCGGTTTATCGTCTCATCCGAATGACTAGCGTCCAGACCACCACTCAAGGTCAAGTGGAAGGAGAGAAAATATCGGCAGCTGAGCCATGATTTGAACCAGCACGCTCAGATTCTCTTGCTTCCTAGGTGGACGCATTACCTCTAGGCCATCACTCCACTTCAGATTATCATTATCATCAATATCAACATTACCATTATTATCATCATCATCTTTTATCATTTATTATTATCATTATGATATGGTTTCCAATCTGGCAGTCACTTTTTCACCAACCCTGATGGGCGGATGGCCAAACTGTAGGAAGGGAGACAAGCGTGTATATTATAGCTCTTCAGTTTTTGAAGGGTTTGCTCCCATGATTCAAAAAGTGAATGCACTTTTCCTTCAACCAAATAAACAACAAATATACTGCATCTGCCTTTTCTGTCTTTACATGCGTGCATGCACACAGTCACACACACACAGGTCTGATTTTTTAATAAATCAAACAATCACTAATACACAGTGAAACAGGCATTATTGCATTGCTGTCGTCAAGTATAAAAGTTCCAGTACATTGGATATACATTCACATGTCTGTGTGCATGTGTGTCAAATCTCTTTCAGTGCAACTGGGAGACAGATGTACAAAGGCCATTTCTGTGACATACAAATTACATCCGGCATTACTATTCACTTATTATGTACAGCAAAATGGTTCAAATGTGAGGGGGTGGAGGGGGAAAGGGGGGGGGGGGGGGGGGTCACTGCAGTGTCCAGCTCACAATCACTTCATGTTTGTGGTTTTCTTTCATTACTAAATTAAATCATCAATCAAACATGAAACTACACAAACCTCTCACTCACATATATGAATAAACTAAGAATTCTGTTATTCTTAAGTTCACAGCTAAACACATTCATCTTAGAAGGTTAGTGATTTGGTAAAACTGCATCCCTCACTTTGAACTTTATCTAGTGTTGCTATTTTAGTGCTCATTTGGCAATACAGGGCTATATCAGGGCTGAAAAAAACAAAAACATTGGTCCTGTAGTACCTAACAGTAACACACACACACAGAGGATTTTTTTCTTTCTTTTTTTTTTAAACAACACTGGAAAAGAAAATTTGACACAGATTAAAAAACTGAGACTCTAAAATTTCTTATGTAAACCAACAAGCAAAGCAAACAAAAAAAACAAAAAAAAAAAAAAAAAACATTAAATGAAGCACAAAAAAAGATAAAAACGACCAGTTTCAGTCAAGAAGCCCACAGAGATAAATCACTCAGAATCCAGGCCAGTCTTCCCAGCCACATTATTTGCTATATTTCCATGGTATGGTTGACTGTGTGGGATAGTAGATACTGAGATGGGGGGAGTGGGGGTGGGGGGGGGGGGGTGGCTTGGCTTCCAGTGAAGGGTGGTTTTGTGTCAGCAGTGGATTTTCTCCATACTGAACACTGAGCTGGTAACATCATCTTCATTTGATATATATTTCTTCTTTTTCTCTTTCAGATATTTCTGGACAAATTAATACTAATAATAATAACAATAATAGTAATAATGATAAGAACAATGATAACAATAATATATTTTTTTTAAATCAGTTATTTACAGATATACACATAACATACACAGATAAGGCACAAAACCAGTCAATCTGGTATTTTCAAAACAAAACAAAATCAAGGACAGAATCATCAGTTTCAAACACAACACACCATCTCAATACTGGTAAAACAGCATAAAGATTCTGGGGAAGATTTATTCATATTAACAGTTAACTGTTGATCAAGGCACAACATACATCCTCATATATCGGGTGTCCCCAAAAAAGTGAACCGCTTTTTGACAAGTATTTTCTCAGTGATAGAGACACTGAATTCATCAAAAATGTTCACACAATAACCTTAGGGTATCATCCACAAGTCTGCAAAATATCTAAGACTTTGGACACAAATTATGTGAGTACTGTCAAATTCAAAACAGCATGTCAAAAAATCCAATATCAGAGGAAAACACACTTATTTCAGTTTATGCTCAATGTGACCTCCATCTTCCTCCACGACTAAACGAAGCCGTTTCTTCCAAGCAGAAATGCTTTTATGTATTTCTTCCACTGATATCTCCTCCCATGACACAATTATCCTGTCCTTTAACACTTGCTCGGTCAATTTGTCTCTCACTCCCCGGTAAACTTTCTCCTTCAGAGAGTCCCATGTGACATAATCCATTGGGTTACAGTCAGGACTTTGTGGAGGCCATTCATTCTTGATGAATTCTGCTGTAGCCTCCTCCAGATGGGCCTGGGTGTGAAGGAGCCCCATCTAGCTGAAACACGTAATTGTTTCTAGGATAAAGATGCCTACAATTGGGGAGAAGATTATCATCCAATAACTGAATGTAGCTTTCACTGTTAACCTTAGCTCTATCAGTGTCAACAAAATAAATGTTTGTTTTTCCTTTCCAGGATACACCAGATGAAACCATTATTTTTTTTTTTTTTAAATCTATAAGTCTAATGACAGAGGCGAGATGGCTGAATTTATCGTTTTCATTTCCCATAAACGCGATCGTTTTGGCGATTTTTAGCTATCTCTAACGTAAAGTCTTTCTCGTCTGTGAAAATGATCCTTTTCATATCAGTGGCCGAGTAGCGGTCATTCAAGTTACAGCAGCGAGTTTTTCTTTTCCCTCTAACATTTTGGTCCCTCCTTGATACCTGTATCCTCTTGAAGGGCTTCAGCTCCAGTTCTTTCGCCATTCTTTGCACAGAAGACTTGCTCACTTGTAAATTACTGCAACTTCTCTAAGAGATTTGTGGGTCCCTGGGTTCTCCTCCTGGGATTGAATCAGTTCCTCAACACGGTCCTTGTTCTCCTCCGAACAAGCAGTCTTGGGTCTCCCACTGCCAATTTTACATGCTACTGACCCTGTAGTGCGTATTTTAGCGAAAAGTCTATTTACAGTGACATGACTCCACCCCTTGCCTGGAAATTCCTTTACGATCCTTCTTCCACCCCAGCCTTTCTCCTTGAAACAGTTTTCAATGGTAACCTTATCACTTTCACTCAAAGGTATGGTTGATCCTTCCAAACTGAAACTTTGGACAGAACTGATTTTGGATACAGATAACAATAAAAAAAAAAAAATCAATAGACCTGACACCTAGGCAGGCTATTTTTAGACTGACACTGATTGACAGATGCCAACACCTGGCAGCTGGCATGAACAAGATGAAGGTCACACTGCACAGTTCTGATACTGGATTTTTTGACATGCTGTTTTTGAATTTGACAATACTCGTATAATTTGCGTCGGAACTTTTAGATATTTTGCAGACTTGTTATGATACCCTAAGGTTACTGTGTGAAAATTTTCAATGAATTCGGTTTCTCTATCACTGAGAAAATACTTGTCAAAAAGTGGTTTACTTTTGGGGGGACACCCAATATATTTATAATGGTAAATCATTTTTGATGCATTTCATTTTATGACAGCTTTTATAAAAATTAAACATACATATTACATGTTTTAGATTTGTTTCATTCATACAAATATTTGCTATCAACTGCTTTTTCATATAATGACTGAACAAAAATAGATGCAAAACATTCAACTCATTGTTTTCTTCAAGCAAACAAACAGTATTGAACTAGAAGAAGTAAAAATTCCAATCACACTCAGAAACAACAACAAAAACAAAACTCACTACAATACAGGTTTTGTCATGAACAATATCAAAATGTAACACTTACAACTTGTCAGAAAGTGAATTTACAAACTTCTGTTATTGTTAGTGCTCACATTTATTTTAGCACATTAAAATGTGACAATGACAATGCACACTTCGGAAAGAAATGAAGTGTTGCCACTTGTGAACTGTAGAATCTCTGTTAGGGCTGGTGTGTTTTGAGTCTGGCTGTGTGTAAAGCATTATCTGTCTGATGGTTTAAATACATACTCAGACTTTTTTCAACAACGATTTACATTTTCACTTTGCTCAGCATACTTGTTACTGTTTCCAAACTGTTCAGCAGCACATATAGTTGTAATCTTGCAGCAGTTATCTTATTACATACTCATGATAATACCCAGATACCAAAACATACAGAAATGTACAGACAACAATCTGTGTGCCCATCCACCAACTTAAGTTACACTGTGTTATTAAAAGGTAAAGGCTGAAAGTCCCATAGCCTTACGGCCATCAGAGCAGTAAATTCACACCCACTTTGTCTGACAAAGGGTTCAGCGTGGGAAGGTGGGACCCAGTCCTCTTCCTCAGCAGTTTGAACCTTTCCAACCCACAGTCAGCACTTTGAACCTTCCCCAGCCACAGTCAGCAATTTGAACCTTCCCCAGCCACAGTCAGCAATTTGAACCTTCCACTTTCAACCTTCCCCAGCCACAGTCAGCAATTTGAACCTTCCACTTTCAACCTTCCCCAGCCACAGTCAGCAATTTGAACCTTCCACTTTCAACCTTCCCCAGCCACAGTCAGCAATTTGAACCTTCCACTTTCAACCTTCCCCACCCACAGTCAGATATTTGAACCTTCCCCAGCCACAGTCAGCAATTTGAACCCACCCACAGTCAGCAATTTGAACCACAGTCAGCAATTTGAACCCACCCACAGTCAGCAATTTGAACCTTCCCCACCCACAGTCAGCAATTTGAACCTTCCCCACCCACAGTCAGCAATTTGAACCCACCCACAGTCAGCAATTTGAACCTTCCCCACCCACAGTCAGCAATTTGAACCCACCCACAGTCAGCAATTTGAACCTTCCCCACCCACAGTCAGCAATTTGAACCTTCCCCACCCACAGTCAGCAATTTGAATCTTCCCCTTTGAACCTTCCCCACCCACAGTCAGCTACTCATTCACACCTGGGTGTAGTGAGGGAAGTCCGAGTCCAGTTCCCTTCCCAGAGACACAGCACCATGCCAAAACTGGGCCTCAAACCCTGATCAATGGTGAACACTGAATCAGACCCCACCACCTTACTCATTCTGCCACAGTGCCTCTGTGTTAAACTGATGCTGAAAATCAATTTCTGACAAGTTGAACAAATAAAACAAAAGAAACAAACAAAAAGGTTAACATTATTACTATGTTAGAATAATACAACAGAATTAGAAAACATCTTCTTCACACACATTTGCCAATTATACACATCAGCAAAACTAAGTGTAGCGCTAGTTTAAAACAGAAACATAGGAATGAGTTGTGATGAAAAAAGCCCATTTCACCAGTGCCACTCCTGTACCTACCCCCTAAAAAAATCATAAACAAACAACCAATGAAACAAACAAAATAACAAACCAAAGAAAAAACAACAACACATAGTTCTTTTGAGATCAGATATGGATGAATATATGCACCACAAGTGGAAAGACAAGGCATGAATTAAAGATTTTTTTATTTATATACATTCAGAAAATTCCCCTGCAAGGGACCAAAATGTTAAATCTGTCGCACCTGACTAAGCATTCTACAGTGACTCCACTGACCAGTAAAACTTCAAGGTGACCTTGAGACCAGTTTTCGTTGCACTGGGTCAGCTTGCTGACACTGTACTGAAGGAAATGGTGCCCAGCGTGACATGGATGCATGTGTTGCACAGTTGAGCATTCCTTTCTATTGCCATACAGACAGTGATGGAGAGAGTCAAGTGGGGAGTGGGGAGGGGGCAGGGGAGCAGTGTGCTGTGGAAACAACACTGATCAAGGACTTCAATTTCATAACTTACACACATTACCTCACATATCATATGCATGCATGCATGCGTGCTTCATGTATTGTTTCTATTGTGGTTCACTGTTTATGGCACTTAATAATATTCTTCCGACAGCTGACAGCCAAAATTATGAATCCACAGAATTGTATATTTATCATAAAGTAACTGTCCAATTCAGGGTGAATACAAAATTTGCAAAAATGAATTGCACAAAATATGCTTTTACCAATCATTTTTGTCATTACAAGACTTGAAAATATATCAAATTGACGTACTGTCAATAAAACATTACTGCCACAACAAAAATACACAATTAGAAATATTACTGCAATTGCAAACAACCCCCCTCCCCCACCCCCCAAAAAAACCACCTCAGACAAACACACACAAACAAAAACAGTATAAAAACAAGCATGGGGAACACTAACTTAAAAAGTCAAATAAAACAAACACAAACTGCTTACCAGTCTAATCATCTGAAATTGCTTGTAAAACATCCAACAAAAGAGAGGCAGAATCCAGACTGGTTCAAAGCCAGCACTGGTGTTCTGGAACCAGCAATGGAACCAGCAGCTCATCAGCCACAAAGGACAGCCTTCTAAGACACACACCACACTCAAGAAAGCCAAAAACGACACTAAACAGATCGCCAGAAGCTGCGACAACGACTACTGGCTGAACCTCTGTCAGAACATCCAACTTTCCGCCGACTGCGGCAACATCCGTGGCATGTACAATGGTATGAAAAAAGCCTTCGGCCCATGCGTAAACAAGATCGCACCTCTGAAGTCAACTTCCGGCACTGTTATAAAAGACCAAAGCGAGCAAGTGGAGAGATGGACAGAACACTACCAGGAGCTCCATTCAAAAAAGATTGTCGCGGATGCAGCAGTGGAGAGCACCCCAACCTCCCTATAATGGAAGAACTCGACATCCCGCCCTCTGAAGAGGAACCCAGCAAGGCCATCGACTCCCTTGCCCGTGGCAAAGCTCCAGGTAAAGATGGCATCCTGCCTGAAGTCATCAAGGCTGGAAAAAAGACTGCGCTACTCCGCCACCTGCACCAGCTGCTACTGCAGTGCTGGGAAGAAGGGACAGTGCCCCAGGAGATGTGTGACGCCAACATCATCACCCATTACAAGAACAAGGGTGATCGCAGTGACTGCAACAACTACCACGGAAATGTCCCTCCTCAATATGGTTGGGAAAGCCTTTACCAGGGTAGTCCTGAGCAGACTGCAGCCTCTTGCTGAATGCTTATAATCTGAGGCACAGTGCGGATTCAGAGCTGGAAGATCAACAATCGACATGGTCTTCTCCTCACAACAGCTGCAGGAGAAATGCCGGGAGCAGAGACGGCCATTATACGTTGCATTCATCGACCTGACAAAGGCCTTTGACCTGGTCAGCAGAAAAGGCCTCTTCACACTGCTACAAAAGACTGGATGTCCCCCCAAGCTCCTGAGGATGATCACGTCTTTTCATGAAGACATGCAGGGCACCGTTCAGCATGATGGCTCTTTTTCTGATCCATTCCCAATCAAAAGCGGGGTGAAGCAAGGCTGTGTGTTGGCCCCAACACTCTTCAGTGTCTTCTTCTCACTGCTGCTGTCCTATGCCTTCAGCCAGTCAGAGGACGGAGTGTATCTCCACACCAGAAGCGATGGCAGTCTCTTCAACCTGGCCTGCCTTCGCGCTAAAACCAAAGTACGACAGGTTCTCATACGCAAGATGCTTTTCGCAGACAACACAGCTCTGACAACTCACTCTGTGGAGGCACTCCAGCAACTCAAGAACTGCTTTGCCCAAGCATGCAGCGAGTCTGGCTTGACTATTAGCCTAAAGAAGACTAACGTCATGGGCCAGGACGTGAGCAGCACCCAAGCATCTCCATTGGTGACTTCACACTCTAGGTTGTCAAGGACTTCACTTACCTCAGATCCACCATCTCCAGTAGCCTCTCCCTAGACGCCGAACTCAACAACCGGACTGGCAAAGAAGCTACAGCCATGACCTGCCGGGCAAAGGGGATTTGGGACAATCCCATGCTGACCATCAACACCGAGATGCAGGTGTACCAAGCCTGTGTGCTCAGCACTCTGCTCTATGGCAGCGAGACATGGACCCTCTACTCTCGCCAAGAATGCAGACTCAACACATTTCACCTGCGCAACCTCAGGAGAACGTGGCAAGACCGTGTACCAAAGAAGAAAGTCCTTGACCAGGCAGGCATCTCCAGCATGTTTGCACTCCTGACCCGGCACCATCTGCGGTGACTCAGCCACGTCAGACGAATGGATGACAGGCGAATCCCCAAGGACATCCTTTATGGTGAGCTTGCCACTGGTTCCAGACCTGCAGGAAGACCTGTCCTACACTACAGGGACGTCTGCAAATGAGAC
>NC_134878.1:952500-1007500 GCF_041734735.1 Babylonia areolata | reverse complement strand
CCTCGTGCACACGGTGCTGCTCCTGGCTGTAGAAGGACTTGTCACAGTGCCGACAGTCCAGTTTGGGTCGCTGTCGCTTGGCCACCAGGGGGGGCTTTCGGGGCGGCTTCACTTCTCCCTCTGCCGGAGGCTTGTTCTTGCTGCCCTTGGGGCGGCCCCGCTTCTTGGCCACCACTGCATGCTGAAGGTCAGGGACAGTGGAGTCCGGCACGGGGACCTCCGTCTTGATCTCCGTCTTGATGAGGGTGGTGACGCTGGGCAGTATCGTCGTGCTGGTTGCCGTGGTGACACCGCTCGTCGCCTGTGCCGCGGGTCTCCCTCTCTTCCCCGCCCCCGCCACCTTGCGTGGGCGCCCCTTTCGCCGTGCAGGCCGGGAAGACGTGTCCACCATGCGGCTGTCGTCCAGAATGCGGCAGTTGTGGTCCCAAAGCAGGGGCAGGCTGCGGAAGGTGGTGTTGCAAGACGTGCACGTCAGCTTGCTGACCTCGGCCGACTGCCGTGTCCCCTTCCCCACAACAGGCATGGAGCCTTGGTCGTCCTGGCTGTGGGAGTCTTCTGCTTCCTCAATCGCCTCTGACAACAGGGGAGGAGAGATGGGAATGTGACAAGTCTTTCAGTTCAGTCACGTCTGTTGGGGTGCAGATAACATCAACAGCATCAATGTGCATGCAACCCTGTAAGCTTGTGTGAGAGAGAGACAGAGAGACAGAAAGAGAGTGTGACCGAGTGAGACAGATAGAGTGCATGCATGCGTTTATTTTTAGACAGAGGGAAAGAGGGAGAGAGAGAGAAATTCTTCATTAACAAGGGTATTGGATAAGAAAATATGTGAGACAGATATGACGTGTATAACCACAAGCAATCTGAGAATAATAAAGCAAAAACATGAACACTTAGACTTTCTAATTAATTACATGCATTTTTAAGAAGTGTTCTAATGTGATCATCAGCAAACTAACAGATCAAAGGTGTTTCAAAACCACAGCAAATAACAAACATTAATGTCAGGAGTAAAATATGCCAACCGAACATAAGGATTTTAAGATCACGGTAAATAATGAAAATCAAAGTAAAAAATAGAATGCACAAACAGCCACCTATAATTCAAGACCACAGGAAATCTTTTTCTTTCTTTTTTTTTTTTAAACATCAAAATATACCAAAATACCATAGGTGTTTTAACTTTAGACCATAGTAAAAAATAGTAAAAATGTTGTCAAGAGTAAATTACTGTGGTTCGTCCGTCGGGATCGACGAGGACCATCTGGTCATCCTGGGGGTGGGTGGGTTGGGCTCTGTGGGTGCACAGATGACTGGTCAGGCTAATCCGCGCCCGGAAGGTTCTGACGCAGAGTGGACAGGGTATGGTGGCGGCTGTCGGGGACTTGCTGGCGCTGCTTTTCCTGGCCTGTCTGCGTTGCTCTGCTGCAACAATTCTGTTGGCCTCACAGGATTTGGCGCCTTTGTGGACAGCTGAACGCCACTTTGGTCTGTCCATTGCATTCAGCTCCCATGTGTTGTGGCTGATGCTGAAGGCCTTCAGAGAAGCTCTCAGAGTGTCTTTGAAGCGCTTCTTTTGGCCTCCATGGGAGCGCTTGCCATGTTGGAGTTCGCCGTACAGCAGTTTCTTGGGGAGCCGGTGGTCTGGCATGCGAACTACATGGCCTGCCCAGCACAGCTGGGCCTGCATCAAGATGGTGTAGATGCTGGGCAAGTTTGCAGGAGTGAGCACCTCTGTGTCAGGGATCTTCTCTTGACACTTTATGCCAAGAAGTTTTCTGAGGCCGGTGGTGTGGAAGTGGTTCAGCTTTTTGGCGTGGCGTTTGTAGACCGTCCATGATTCACATCCATAGAGCAGTGTGGTGAGAACTATGGCCTTGTATACTTTGAGCTTCGTCTCCAGGGTGATGCCTCTCCTGTTCCAAACGTTCTTATGGAGTCTGCCAAAGGCAGCGCTGGCTTTGGCAAGTCTGGCATTCACCTCGTCATCGATGACAACTGTGCGAGAGAGTGTACTGCCCAGGTATGTGAACTTGTCCACCGCGTTCAGTCGTTGCCCGTTGATGAAGATGTTTGGTTCAACGTAAGGCTTTCCTGGAGCTGGCTGGTGCATCACCTCAGTCTTCTTTGTGCTGATTGTGAGGCCAAAGTTGTCACAGGCAGCAGAGAACTTGTCAACACTGTGTTGCATGTCAGCTTCGGAGGCAGCGTTGAGAGCGCAGTCATCAGCAAACAGGAAGTCGTTGATGGTGTCTGTCCTCACCTTGGTTTTTGCAGAGTAAATTACACAAAGAGTAAATTACACAAACATACTATCAGCAGTTTAAGACCATAGTAAATAACAAACAAAAGTAAAACATGTTTGCAGACCATAGGCCTTTTAGAACTCCAGCAATGGAAGTAGCTATAAGGAGAGAAACATAAGTCCACAAAGTCAGAGATTTGTTGTTGCTGTTTATCAAAGACATGTATGTAATAATACAAATATATATATATAAACAATCTTTGACATTTCATACAAACTTCATTCCAGAGATCCTTTTCTTTCTGATTTTTGAAAGACTTGGAAAACACAGGTATCCTGTCAAGAGCCACTCTATAAATACAAATGGTATGCTTTCTGACCTGGCAGGGCGGGGGGTGGAGAGAGGGAGGGGGGCAGCGTCTCTTTCCCCAGTAGCTGCCCATAGCTGTGGAAGTACCAGACCCTCAGCTCCGTCTTCGGGACGATGGCCTGCAACACACCACACCACATCCCTCTGTAACACAGCACACCACATCCCTCTGTAACACAGCACACCGTATCCCTCTGCAACACACCACACCACACCACATCCCTCTGTAACACACCACACCACATCCCTCTGTAACACACCACACCACATCCCTCTGTAACACAGCACACCGCATCCCTCTGTAACACATCCCTCTGTAACACAGCACACCACATCCCCCTGTAACACATCCCTCTGCAACACACCACACCACATCCCTCTGTAACACAGCACACCACATCCCTCTGTAACACAGCACACTACATCCCTCTGTAACACATCCCTCTGCAACACACCACACCACATCCCTCTGTAACACATCCCTCTCTAAAACACCACACCACATCCCTCTGTAACACATCCCTCTGTAACACACCACACCACATCCCTCTGCAACACACCACACCTCTGTAACACACCACACCACATCCCTCTGTAACACACCACACCTCTGTAACACACCACACCACATCCCTCTGTAACACATCCCTCTGTAACACACCACACCACATCCCTCTGTAACACACCACACCACATCCCTCTGCAACACACCACACCACATCCCGCTGTAACACATCCCTCTGTAACACACCACACCACATCCCTCTGTAACACACCACACCCCTCTGTAACACACCACACCGCATCCCTCTGTAACACACCACACCGCATCCCTCTGCAACACACCACACCACATCCCTCTGTAACACACCACACCACATCCCTCTGTAACACACCACACCTCTGTAACACACCACACCACATCCCTCTGTAACACATCCCTCTGTAACACACCACACCACATCCCTCTGCAACACACCACACCACATCTCTCTGTAACACATCCCTCTGTAACACACCACACCACATCCCTCTGTAACACACCACACCTCTGCAACACACCACACCACCTCCCTCTGTAACACACCACACCACATCCCTCTGTAACACATCCCTCTGTAACACACCACACCACATCCCTCTGTAACACACCACACCTCTGTAACACAGCACACCTCTGCAACACACCACACCACATCCCTCTGTAACACAACACACCTCTGCAACACACCACACCACATCCCTCTGTAACACATCCCTCTGTAACACACCACACCACATCCCTCTGTAACACATCCCTCTGTAACACACCACACCACATCCCTCTGTAACACACCACACGTCTGTAACACACCACACGTCTGTAACACACCACACCACATCCCTCTGTAACACACCACACGTCTGTAACACACCACACCTCTGTAACACAACACACCACTCACCACATCCCTGTATAACACACCACACCACATCCCTCTGTAACACATCCCTCTGTAACACACCACACCACATCCCTCTGTAACACATCCCTCTGTAACACACCACACCACCTCCCTCTGTAACACAGCACACCCCTGCAACACACCACACCACATCCCTCTGTAACACACCACACCACATCCCTCTGTAACACATCCCTCTGTAACACACCACACCACATCCCTCTGTAACACAGCACACCTCTGCAACACACCACACCACATCCCTCTGTAACACACCACACCACATCCCTCTGTAACACACCACACGTCAGTAACACAGCACACCTCTGCAACACACCACACCACATCCCTCTGTAACACATCCCTCTGTAACACACCACACCACATCCCTCTGTAACACACCACACCTCTGCAACACACCACACCACATCCCTCTGTAACACACCACACCACATCCCTCTGTAACACAGCACACCTCTGCAACACACCACACCACATCCCTCTGTAACACATCCCTCTGTAACACACCACACCACATCCCTCTGTAACACAGCACACCTCTGTAACACAGCACACCTCTGCAACACACCACACCACATCCCTCTGTAACACAACACACTGTAACACACCACACCACATCCCTCTGTAACACATCCCTCTGTAACACACCACACCACATCCCTCTGTAACACACCACACCTCTGTAACACAACACACCACACCACATCCCTCTGTAACACACCACTCACCACATCCCTGTGTAACACACCACACCACATCCCTCTGTAACACATCCCTCTGTAACACACCACACCACATCCCTCTGTAACACACACCACATCTCTCTGTAACACAACACACCACATCTCTCCATAACACACACCACATCCCCTCTGTAACACACCACACCACATCCCCTTCACTCTGTAATGCATCACACCACACCCATTTAGCCATCCAAGAACCTAGCCATTTATCCAACATTTAGCCATCCAAGAACCTAGCCATTTATCCAACATTTAGCCATCCAAGAACCAAGCCATTTGGCCACTACAGGCCATTCAAGAACCTTGCCATTTGACCACCATTTGGCCATCCAAGAACCAAGCCATTTGGCTACCATTTAGCCATCCAAGAACCTAGCCATTTGGCCACCATTTGGCCACCCAAGAACCCAGCCCTTTGGCCATCCAAGAACCTAGCCATTTGGCCACCATTTGGCCACCCAAGAACCCAGCCCTTGGCCATCCAAGAACCTAGCCATTTGGCCACCCAAGAACCCAGCCCTTGGCCATCCAACAACCTAGCCATTTGGCCACCATTTGGCCACCCAAGAACCCAGCCCTTTGGCCATCCAAGAACCTAGCCATTTGGCCACCATTTGGCCACCCAAGAACCCAGCCCTTGGCCATCCAAGAACCTAGCCATTTGGCCACCATTTGGCCACCCAAGAACCCAGCCCTTGGCCATCCAAGAACCTAGCCATTTGGCCACCATTTGGCCACCCAAGAACCCAGCCCTTGGCCATCCAAGAACCTAGCCATTTGGCCACCATTTGGCCACCCAAGAACCCAGCCCTTTGGCCATCCAAGAACCTAGCCATTTGGCCACCACCCCTGACAAAGTGGACTGAACAAGGTCAGCGTGGCCCACCTTGGTGGAGATGTAGAAGATGTGGTGTGCCTGCTGGTAGGCCACAAGGTTGGTGTCCTGGTCACAGTGGCTGGGCCTCACGAACATCATCCAGTTACACGACTCCTCCTGACTCAGGTCCAGCTGCTCCTGGCCCTCAGGCTTCAACACCTGCACACACACACACACACACACACACACACAGACCTCACCACACACCACACACACACACACACACAGACCTCACCACACACCACACACACACACACACACAGACCTCACCACACACCACACACACACACCTCACCACACACCACACACACACACACCTCACCACACCACACACACACACACATACCTCACCACACACCACACACACACCTCACCACACACCACACACACCTCACCACACCACATACACACACACACACATATACCTCACCACACACCACACACACACACACACACACACACACACACACACATACCTCACCACACACCACACACACACCTCACCACACCACACACACACACACATACCTCACCACACACCACACACACACCTCACCACACACCACACACACACACACATACCTCACCACACACCACACACACACACACAGTTTCAGTTTCTCAAGGAGGTGTCACTGCTTAGGACAAATCCATATATCTACACCACACAAGGCAGATGCTGGACCAGCAGCATAACCCAACACCTTTAGTCAGGCCTTGAGTGCATGCTTACAAACTTGTGTACCTATCAGAGTGGATCTCTTCAACATAATTTTGTCAGAGGACAACACTCTTGTTGCCATGGGTTCTTTTTCGGTGCGCCAAGTGCGTGCTGCACACGGGACCTCGATTTGTCTCATCCAAATGACCAGACACTCAGTTTGATTTTCCAGTCAAACTCTGGAGAAAGGGCGAGAGCGGGATTGAAACCTACACCATCAAGGACTCACTATATTGGCAGCTGAGCGTCTGTACCATTCTGCCTCCTTCCTCCGTAACACACACACACACATACCTCTTTGGCTTCACAACTGACATTGTTCACGTTGTTGCTTTTAGTCTAAGTTCTAACCAACTCTACAGGGTCCTATCGTGACTTTCCCACTAAATAAAAATTCAACTGCGTTAAACACATCTGATAAAATAAAACACCAATGAAAACTCCCTGCAAAACGATACAGTTTATGACATATTATCACAACCATTAAGAACCTAAGGCAAATAACACTAGACTCTGCTGAGGATATCAATCCTTCTGCTTAATTCATCATCCCAAAATTACAATATATCTTTTTTTTTTTAAACAAAAAAAAAACCCAACTAATACTACTACTAACAATAACATTTTTTTTAAAGATTTAAATACTTCAAAACCATGCAAGAAAAAAAAGAGAGAGAAAAAAGTCATCTATGCAAATAACACTGCAGAATGGACATCTATTACCCATCTCACATGCTGCCTGCATAATTTACATCATCTGTTGATTAAACAGTCTGTGAAAATACTTCTGCTTTTATGGAGCGGTGCTCAACTAAGTCTGTAATTCTGGTAGGAGGCTTAGGAGATGGCATCCTGCATATGCTAAATTAGAACAGACCCCACTGAACACAATGAAAGTGACTCAGGATCAGTGCAGGGTCTCCTCTGGTGTGTCATCTCCCGGCAACCTAAAGCCATAGTTCCCTGAGGACTGCTGCTGATGGGACTGTGACAGACGAACCTGGGAGTGGCTGTGTAATGTCTGAGGGACTCAGAGCAGCATGAAAACAATGCCACTGATACAGTGCAGATGACAGGCCATTTAAAAAAAAGTCTGTAATTCTCCATATTACAGGCCATTTTAAAAAGTCTGTAATTCTGCATATGATAGGCCATTTTAAAAAGTCTGTAATTCTGCAGATGATAGGCCATTTTAAAAAGTCTGTAATTCTGCAGATGATAGGCCATTTTAAAAAGTAATTCTGCAGATGATAGGCCATTTTTAAAAGTCTGTAATTCTGCAGATGACAGGCCATTTTTAAAAGTCTGTAATTCTGCAGATGATAGGCCATTTTAAAAAGTCTGTAATTCTGCAGATGATAGGCCATTTGAAAATTATGTAATTCTGCAGATGATATACCATTTTAAAATTCTGCAGATGATAGGCCCTTTAAAAAGTCTGTAATTCTGCAGATGATAGGCTATTTTAAAAAGTCTGTAATTATGCAGATGATAGGCCATTTTTAAAAGTCTGTTATTCTGCAGATGATAGGACATTTTAAAAAGTCTGTAATTCTGCAGATGACAGGCCATTTTAAAAGTCTGTAATTCTGCAGATAGGCCATTAAAAAAGTCTGTAATTCTGCAGATGATAGGCCATTAAAAAAGTCTGTAATTCTGCAGATAGGCCATTTAAAAAGTCTGTAATTCTGCAGATGACAGGCCATTTTAAAAGTCTGTAATTCTGCAGATAGGCCATTAAAAAAGTCTGTAATTCTGCAGATGATAGGCCATTAAAAAAGTCTGTAATTCTGCAGATGATAGGCTATTTTTAAAAGTCTGTAATTCTGCAGATGATAGGCTATTTTAAAAAGTCTGTAATTCCGCAGATGATAGGCTATTTTAAAAAGTCTGTAATTCTGCAGATGATAGGCTATTTTAAAAAGTCTGTAATTCTGCATATGATAGACCATTAAAAAAGTCTGTAATTCTGCAGATGATAGGCCATTAAAAAAGTCTGTAATTCTACAGATGATAGGCCATTAAAAAATCTGTAATTCCGCTACCCACCCTGACGTCAAAGACACCTGGAGGCAGCGTCGCTCCTGCCTGAAGAGGGGGGGCCTCCAAGGGACCAAACTGAGTGCGGGGATGGATCAAACTCTTGGCAAACACGCCCTCCGCTCCTGAAACTGTACAATAAATAACTATGGTTATTCAGTCTGAAGCTGTTGGCATGAATGGCTTCTGGCCCTGAAATTACAAGCCACTTAGTAATTATCAAAATGGATGGAAGTAAAGTATGTCCCCACATATTATTGTTTTTAAAAAAATACTTTGTTTGCATATGAGCTAAAATATCCTTCAAATAACAACAGGCATGCCAGAAAGCTTTGGATTTTGTCAATCTCAAAATCTTTTTTTCTCTTTTAAACATAAAAAGAGAGCTATCTTTTCAATCACAGAAGCAAAATCAAAATAAAGAAATCTAATTTTAAGCACATGATCCTATTCCGTCTACCAAACAGACTGAATAGTGATTTCTTTTTTCACACACAGAAAGTTAAACCAAGGCTAAAACAATCAGCATGGAATGAAAGAACAGAGACAGACAGGAAACAACACAGCAACAAAAAACTCCCAGTCAGAAACAACACAGCAACAAAAAACTCCCAGTCACAAACAACACAGCAACAAAAAACTCCCAGTCACAAACAACACAGCAACAAAAAACTCCCAGTCACAAACAACACAGCAACAAAAAACTCCCAGTCACAAACAACACAGCAACAAAAAACTCCCAGTCACAAACAACACAGCAACAAAAAACTCCCAGTCAGAAACAACACAGCAACAAAAAACCCAGTCAGAAACAACACAGCAACAAAAAACTCCCAGTCAGAAACAACACAGCAACAAAAAACCCAGTCAGAAACAACACAGCAACAAAAAACTCCCAGTCAGAAACAACACAGCAACAAAAAACCCAGTCACAAACAACACAGCAACAAAAAACTCCCAGTCAGAAACAACACAGCAACAAAAAACCCAGTCAGAAACAACACAGCAACAAAAAACTCCCAGTCAGAAACAACACAGCAACAAAAAACTCCCAGTCACAAACAACACAGCAACAAAAAACTCCCAGTCACAAACAACACAGCAACAAAAAACTCCCAGTCACAAACAACACAGCAACAAAAAACTCCCAGTCACAAACAACACAGCAACAAAAAAACTCCCAGTCAGAAAACAACACAGCAACAAAAAACTCCCAGTCACAAACAACACAGCAACAAAAAACTCCCAGTCACAAACAACACAGCAACAAAAAACTCCCAGTCACAAACAACACAGCAACAAAAAACTCCCAGTCACAAACAACACAGCAACAAAAAACCCAGTCAGAAACAACACAGCAACAAAAATCTCCCAGTCAGAAACAACACAGCAACAAAAAACTCCCAGTCACAAACAACACAGCAACAAAAAACTCCCAGTCACAAACAACACAGCAACAAAAAACTCCCAGTCAGAAACAACACAGCAACAAAAAACTCCCAGTCACAAACAACACAGCAACAAAAAACCCAGTCACAAACAACACAGCAACAAAAATCTTCCAGTCAGAAACAACACAGCAACAAAAAACTCCCAGTCACAAACAACACAGCAACAAAAAACTCCCAACAACACAGCAACAAAAAACTCCCAGTCACAAACAACACAGCAACAAAAAACTCCCAGTCAGAAACAACACAGCAACAAAAAACTCCCAGTCAGAAACAACACAGCAACAAAAAACTCCCAGTCAGAAACAACACAGCAACAAAAAACTCCCAACAACACAGCAACAAAAAACTCCCAGTCAGAAACAACACAGCAACAAAAAACTCCCAGTCAGAAACAACACAGCAACAAAAAACTCCCAGTCACAAACAACACAGCAACAACAAACTCCCAGTCACAAACAACACAGCAACAAAAAACTCCCAGTCACAAACAACACAGCAACAAAAAAACTCCCAGTCACAAACAACACAGCAACAAAAAACTCCCAGTCACAAACAACACAGCAACAAAAAAACTCCCAGTCACAAACAACACAGCAACAAAAAAACTCCCAGTCACAAACAACACAGCAACAAAAAACTCCCAGTCAGAAACAACACAGCAACAAAAATCTTCCAGTCAGAAACAACACAGCAACAAAAAACTCCCAGTCACAAACAACACAGCAACAAAAAACTCCCAACAACACAGCAACAAAAAACTCCCAGTCACAAACAACACAGCAACAAAAAACTCCCAGTCAGAAACAACACAGCAACAAAAAACTCCCAGTCAGAAACTCCCAACAACACAGCAACAAAAAACTCCCAGTCAGAAACAACACAGCAACAAAAAACTCCCAGTCAGAAACAACACAGCAACAAAAAACTCCCAGTCACAAACAACACAGCAACAACAAACTCCCAGTCACAAACAACACAGCAACAAAAAACTCCCAGTCAGAAACAACACAGCAACAAAAAACTCCCAGTCAGAAACAACACAGCAACAAAAAACTCCCAGTCACAAACAACACAGCAACAAAAAACTCCCAGTCACAAACAACACAGCAACAAAAAACTCCCAGTCACAAACAACACAGCAACAAAAAACTCCCAACAACACAGCAACAAAAAACTCCCAGTCAGAAACAACACAGCAACAACAAACTCCCAGTCACAAACAACACAGCAACAAAAAACTCCCAGTCAGAAAACAACACAGCAACAAAAAACTCCCAGTCAGAAACAACACAGCAACAAAAAACTCCCAGTCAGAAACAACACAGCAACAAAAAACTCCCAGTCACAAACAACACAGCAACAAAAAACTCCCAGTCACAAACAACACAGCAACAAAAAACTCCCAGTCACAAACAACACAGCAACAACAAACTCCCAGTCACAAACAACACAGCAACAAAAAACTCCCAGTCACAAACAACACAGCAACAAAAAAACTCACAACACAGCAACAAAAAACTCCCAGTCACAAACAACACAGCAACAAAAAACTCCCAGTCACAAACAACACAGCAACAAAAAACTCCCAGTCACAAACAACACAGCAACAAAAAACTCCCAGTCACAAACAACACAGCAACAAAAAACTCCCAGTCACAAACAACACAGCAACAAAAAACTCCCAACAACACAGCAACAAAAAACTCCCAGTCACAAACAACACAGCAACAAAAAACTCCCAGTCACAAACAACACAGCAACAAAAAACTCCCAGTCACAAACAACACAGCAACAAAAAACCAGTCAGACCACAACGTCTTTATCATCACATCACAACGGTTGAAGCTTTCCATATTCAGACATTTCTTCTTTTTTTTTTCTTCTCTACAAGGAAGAGAATAAACAGAGCATGTCCATAAACATTTGCACAGAGCATGTCCATAAACATTTGCACAGAGCATGTCCATAAACATTTGCACAGAGCATGTCCATAAACAGCTGCACAGAGCATGTCCACAAACAGTTGCACAGAGCATGTCCATAACAGTTGCACAGAGCATGTCCACAAACAGTTGCAAAGAGCTTGTCCACAAACAGTTGCACAGAGCATGTCCACAAACAGTTGCACAGAGCATGTCCATAAACAGCATGTCCATAAACAGTTGCACAGAGCATGTCCATAAACAGCATGTCCATAAACAGTTGCACTGAGCATGTCCACAAACAGTTGCACAGAGCATGTCCATAAACAGCTGCATAGAGCATGTCCACAGCTGCACAGAGCATGTCCATAAACAGTTGCACAGAGCATGTCCATAAACAGTTGCACAGAGCATGTCCATAAACAGTTGCACAGAGCATGTCCACAAACAGCTGCACAGAGCTTGTCCACAAACAGTTGCACAGAGCATGTCCATAAACAGTTGCACAGAGCATGTCCGTAAACAGTTGCACAGAGCATGTCCACAAACAGTTGCACAGAGCATGTCCATAAACAGTTGCACAGAGCATGTCCATAAACAGTTGCACAGAGCATGTCCATAAACAGCATGTCCATAAACAGCTGCACAGAGTTTGTCCATAAACAGTTGCACAGAGATTGATGCTTTATTAATATTTTTATACTGCCAGAGCCTAAAATTAAAGTTATTTAGGCGGTAAAAAGCACAGAGCATGTCCATAAACAGTTGCACAGAGCTTGTCCCTAAACAGAAAATAAAGTACATGAGCTTAGCTGCATAATTTTGACCGGATCTAAAACATTCCAGTGTGTTAGAAGAGCTTTCTAAAATTAATATTGTTGCATGTGCACACACACATTCATATATTCCAAAACAGACTGGTGGTCCAAGGGAAACAACTGTGTTGTTTCACTGAATGTGACCAACAGCTACAACTATCCAAGCAGAATGTGTTATTCTAATGAATCATGATTTTTATTGTTTATATGCATTCTTGTGGTTATCAATTGGAAAAATGTTTTCATAAATAACCTCACAGGGCTGCAGGACATCATCAGGCTCATTTCTTTTAAGTAAAATGCTCTAAATTCAGTTCAGTAATTCACTTACTGACAATTAGAATGAATACTTTATTCTTTTCACTTCCGACCACGGATATATCTGTGATTTAGGGGTAACTGCATTATCAACAGTCCAGCCAATCTGAACTTGTTAATTTGAATACGTTTACTTCCTTGAAAATGGGGACTGCCTTCATGCATGTTTGAAGCAATAACTCAGCAAGTTTTGGCTCAATTTGATGATGCTTTTTTTTTTTTTTTTTGCGTTTTGTAAAGCGAAAATTTCTTAAGCATGCTTACACAGCTGCTTACACAGCTGGCAGGATGTATGGTACAGAAGAGGTGGCTAGAATTTTTTTTTCTTTTCCGCTTAACGTCGACAATACCTACTACGAAAATGTTACAGAACAACGAAAACGTTACAGAAAACGAAAGTAATGCTGCTGTTGATCAACTGAAGTGATTGTTGTTATCAGGATGATGATTACATGCTACAAGGTACATCAACAGGGAGAGGGGTCATGTTAGAAGTGGGTAAAGAAATAACCCCAATATCTTAACTTCAAACCTTCATTTGCGGGTTTTCATTCACTATGATAACCCCCCAGTTCAAAAGCTTCAAGCCGAAATGTTGTTTACAGTGAGCTTTTGTGTTGTAATATTGTGCAATATTGTTTGTGAGTTGTTTGGGTGGGAGGGTGTGTATGGGGGGTAAATGTGAGTATTTATGTGAAGTGCTTATGCTAACAAGATGAAAGTGGAGGAAACAACAGAACTGCACTTGGTTGTTGTATCTAACACATTTGCTAATATTTTGGCACCATTTCCACCCCAAAAATAAAAAGACTTGAATTTTCTTTTCTTTTTCAAAATATTTTGTGTATTTTGTTTCTAAAACTAGAGTTATCTTCCCTGATTGGGAGTTACCTCATCCTGTCAAAACTGAACTTACAATAGTTATATTCGGTAATTCCACATTCATTTCCTTCAAGAAAACATAACACTTTTACATACTTTGGGGCATTATTTCAATTTTTGTGAATTTTTTTTAGAGGTTGGTGATTATTTTGCATAACTTATGTAACAAACTGTCAGCTGACTTGTCACCGCTCTACTGGTTGTTACTGCCTTTCACCGTCTCCTTTGTTAGACAGGGCAAACAAAAATCTGGGAGTGACAAGTGGAATTTTTATCTCCTTGTCCATTGGACAACTGGATATTATCTGTGATTTTCTAGCCCTGTACAAACATGCACATCTCCCAACACTGACCTCCATCTTCACTGACTGGCTGAAGGGACAGAATTGATGGGAGGGAAAGCCGAGCACGACTGGGTAACTTGTTGTCGGAGACTGTGATGACGCTCCCGTGAATCAGACACTCTCCGTCTGTGTTGGCACCACACTGTTCGCACCCTGCAAACACAGCAATGTATCTCTCTGTCAGATAAATATAAATAATTTATTTATCATGATAAAATAATAAGAATCATAAGATAAACAAACAAAAATGGTTTTGTCAATCTCATTAAAAGGTCAAGCAGAGTGAAAAAGCTTTTTTGCCAGACATTAACTGGTCTTCAACAGGTCATTCTTGTTCATAAACCGAGGTTTTCTACAGACAATGTATAAAACCTACAGAGAACGACATACACAGAGAATGGAACACTTAACCGAGTACTGTGTTAATTGCATCTGGGTCCGAAGATCCCTTCTGCAATTCACACGACACCAAATAGTTATTTACCACTTTTAAAGTCCTCTAAATTGATTATTTTAACTTCTTTATTTATACACTTTTCTACAGAAACTGTTAAATTAGAAGGGTTTTCTAATTCTACAAAATACATTCTGCATCAGACTAACGTGGTATCTGTTTTCAGCAGCATACTGCTTTAAGGTTCACCATGGCAGGAAAGAGCGGTGATTGTCTGTGTACATGCATAGCTCAGTCTGTGTGCCTGTATTTTGCTGCTTCACTCAGAAGCTTCCTACACACACACACACACACAAAACATCTTACAGAAACAAGGAACTCCTGCACTTATACACAGCATGTGTTCCTCCTGTCTCCATCATATTCATATTGACATCAGCCTGCAGTTTGGGTTGGTTTGTTTTTTTTAGTTTGGGCGGTGTAAGGTGGAGGTTGGGGGTGGGAGTGGGGTTGTAGTCTCTGGCTCAACAGAATTTATAAAACTATGTAATGCCTTTGTTAATCAGTAACTCTGCTAAATTTAACTAAATAAATATAAGAATGTTTCTGTACATTTTATGATATGACACAAGATACAAATAATCAGACATGAAATTGTGATTTTCAGCCTGAAACCAATGCAATATCTCCAAAATTAACATTAAAGAAATGGCCACTTTCCATTTCACTCTTCAGTCTGATCTCAGACAACATACCAAATATTCCATCAGCATGTAATTTACAAGTTGTTTGTGCCTAATAGTAATATACATATAGAATCCATGTATGTAATAACAATAAATAAAAGGCACAAATAACTTTTGAACTGAAAGCATGTCATATTCATTGTCATCTAATTTTTAAGCAGTTTCTACAGCTTACAAGTCAGAAAAACGATCCGTTCCCCAGCCTGCGACAAAAGCTGTGCTTCCAGAGTCCCACCATTCAATCCCCCTTCCAGATTCTCCCCAACGCTTGCCACAAGTGTCCCTTCTGGTGCTGGTGCAAAGGCATCTTCCTCAGATGCTTTAATGATGATTTCAAGGTTGTTTTGCTCTTGTGTCGATGCCGATTGACCTGCTCTGGTACCTTGACGAGTCCTGGCGAGTCGTGCCGAGTTTTCAGTCATGATGGGTAACAGCAGTTGCTGATTCTGTGGCTGCAGGTATGTTGCTAAATCTAGAAATTTATAAAAACAAAATTTTACATTGTAACACTGGCAAAAGTTTATGAACTGACATAGTATTATCACTATTAATATATAAATTAAAAAAAAGTTGTCATCTAATGATCTGTAAAATGTAAGTCAGCTGTCCCTTTATGAATAAGTCACAAGGTTCTTTTTCCCATTGTATAACAAAAACCAGAATCCATGCATTTTTCTGCATGTAATACATACATTAATACAACGTCTGGCTGCAAAAACCATTCCTGCAAATGAAAAAGCAATCCCAACCAACTAATATTAGTAATAAATAAGTAATATGTGTGCAGTGCATTGGCTGTTATTTATGAATAAACAATCATTATCATCATTATGGAACATTTAAAATCTTAAATATGTCTATTAACAGCACAAAACATTATTTGACTAAATCTGTCACTATATACAGAAGTGAGTGGGTGGTCTCTATCAGTTTATAACTGCATGTTTTGTGATACTAAAAAATAAGTCTCTTCATTGTGTTTACACAATCCATCTTCACATGCGTGCAAACACTTCAGTATGGGTCAAACTGATTCAAACTGAAATATGAAATATTGATAAATTATAGAAAATCAATGTGGGATAACTCATTAAGTGGCCTGACCTTGAAAATTATATCATTATAGCCATCTACTGATGCAGACCATAATTTTTTTTTTTTTAAACAAGAATCATTCTTTTGGGAATTATATATCTATACTATTTCTTTTAAAGTTAAACTTAAAGCATGTGTAATGATGTGTAACATCATATTTAAATAATTCCAATGATTTACCCATCACATAGACACAGGCAGATCTGAATTCTGCTTATTTTTAGATCTATTTCATCAAGCCTATTTCTGTCACGTCGATTTACAAATCCAACTATCTAATAAATCAATCAAATGAATACATCAGAAGGTGTCAAAAAATTTCCTCCCTGCCCCATTTCAAATTAGCGTTCCACATACGTGTCATTTCACATCCAAACAGTTTGAAAACTTTAAACGCGCATATTTTTTCCGCCGACCTCGTGTGGTCAAACCCCTCTGAGGCCCACATTTTTTATTACTTGTAAGGAATCCCTTCTAAGGCCCAACAAAATGGGGAACTGTCTGCTAGTAACCAGAAAGTAAATGGAAGACCCGGGGCCCACTCAGGGTACAATGTCACAAAAACGGTCACACACTCGCACTATCAATCACAACATACTGACATTAGGCGTTTTTTGTAATCAGTAAACCTGATCTGTTATGGTCATATAAGTTAAAATATCGAAGAATAACCATAACTCACTCTCACAAAAGCGATAGAAATTGACATACCTGAAATTTTCTATAATTGCTTACTTCCCGTACGACGCCATTTGCTGACCAACAGCATTCTGGGAGAGGTAAAAATAGTGACGTCACTACAAGATGGCAGCCTCCTAGTCAGCGGTTGCATTGGGGATGCCACCAATTTGATTCGTTGTTTTGTTCCGATTTTTATCATAAAGACATGTCTTCTGCAACAGAAAAGCCGGCATCAAAAGGTGCTGGTGATCTTTCTCGCAGAGTTCGCGTTGAGAAGGCTAGCAGACAAGCAGATATCGATAAAAACCCATGTACAAAGGTGAGAATCGTCTGCTACAGTGCTTCAAAGTTTTCGCATTGCAAGTATGCGAGTGTCAGGAAATCTTCTTGTTTTGAAGCAGTTACATGGATCTGTTCCAGTAACATCTTTCTGCATGTATTTTGCCTGTTTGTACAATTTGTGTTTGTGACTACTGATAAACGGGACGGGTGTGGGGGCTCAGTTGACCTTTTGTTCTCCTTGTGTAACGAAGTAACACAAGCTAATACAGTAGTAGTGGTACGATTGTACTTTTGGCCGTTGGGAGTACTCGCGTAGGCCGCCGAATTTTTCATTTACGATGGTATTCACTTCCGATTCCAGTTGTCTGACCATGGAATGATTTTATTCACCATCACCCAGTTTAGGAAAAATAACATTAATTTGGTTTTCAGTCAGACAACTAAGAGGGGAAAATTCCTCAGTTTATGAGTTTATTGTGAAGGAAATAATAAGGAGATAATGACAATAACAATGATAATAATTAGAAGAAGTATGAGTGCAACATGTTCATGTGTTCTCTCTCACACACACACACACACACACACACACACATGAGAGTGAAATGTGTATTTCGTTTCATTTAAGGTTGGGGTTTCTTATTTCTTTGACAATGAGAATGTTATGTTCAATTTAAGTACATAAGTTTCATTCAAGGCAGTAAGTTTCATTTGTATAAATTTTTTTTTTAATTTCTTTGATGCAGGAGCAGCAGATGAGCTTCCAGTGCCTTGATGACAATGCTTATGATCGTGACAAATGTTCAAAACATTTCCTCAACTACAAGCATTGCAGAGAATTCTGGGTTAGTGAACTACTTTTCTTTCTCCCTGCTGTTGATTTACGTTATTTCAGTGTGTGTCTCTCCGACAGTCGTGTACTAATGAAATCCATTGAGACAGCAAGTGTTTGTTTTTTTTATATATAGTTTATGTGAACAAAAAAAAAAAAAAAAAAAAATATATATATATATATATATATATATATATATTTTACTGCAGTTCTAGCATACAAAATGTATGCAGAGAATTGAGTCTCTTTTTGTCATTCTGGTATACCTTGAGCTTCAGTTCTTGTAGTAGGCCTCCTTCGGTCATGGCTGACCATGGATAGAGTATATCCAACCTAATGTCTAATTGGGCTGTCTGCTTGGACCAAGCAGCGTCGCCTGTGACTGTAGAGACCGATTCGGGTTCTTGTGGGACCACATTAACATCTTGACTGCGCTGTTGACGTACAGCGTACGTCATGAAATGTCGCTCGCCAATGCTGTATTGACGTGCGCCGTACGTCATGTTACAATGTTCTATGTTTCGAGTCCCACACTGCAGAAAAAAAGAGTCTGCTAACCAGTAAATTAGCTCCCCTGAGAGCTCTTTATCTCCTGAGTTCCATTAACTAAAAATATTCACCTATTGGTCATATTTATGGCGAAAGTTTTGCAAGTTTGTACGAAGCTCAAGTTGCGTTTGCAAAGCCATGGCTGAACGCAGACAAACCCCAACATTTGCAAGAGTATTCAAAGAAATCCTTCACGATGCAAACAGTAGAGATGAAGATTGTGGACTGAATGAGATAGATCTGCTTGAAGTTGATGCCGAAGACGCTGATTTTGACAGTGGAGGGGGGTGGGAGGTGGAGTTGCTTGACGAAACTGAAGACAAGCTCAGCCGATTAAGATACAGGTGGGTGTTTACAAGGTTTGTCAGTTTATTATTTGCTTTCTGTTTGTTGTAACAATGAATGTAACTGCATTGTGTGTGTTTTGAATGTGTTAGCTGTGGTGAGTAGCTTCGTCAGTCACTGATCAGTGTCTGTGTGTGTGAGATAGAGTCACGTGTATACTGTGTGTGACCAACGCTGCACGAGGGGGCGTGGCTTGCTGGCTGGCTCATTGTTGATGACAGCATGTGTCGCTCGCCTAGAGCTTTCTGTGAATTCGTTCCCGAGTGTGTATTGGTTTGTTGTTGTTGTGTGTGTGTGAGTGGGGGAGGGGCTGTGGGTTTTTGGGGTGGGGGAGGAGGAGATGTTTACTAAACTGAAATCAGAGAATGATATACAGAAATGTATGCCTAAATTACTTTGTAAATGCAACACTTGTAGAAGTGTGTGTGTGTGTGTGTGTGTGTGTTGTCATTTTGCTTTGTATGAGAAAGAGAATGAAGGGGGTGTGACATACCATGAACCAGTTTCAGTGTGTGTGTGTGTTGGGGGTTTGGGGTGTTGGGGGGGTAGGTGTGTGTGTTTGTATTTCAGCTTCTGAAAACAGTCAGAAATAAAATTATACCATTTCATAACCTTTTTATATGTTAAAAAACAAAACAAAAAAAACCCCAAACAAACAAAACCAACAAACTTAGTCTTTTATGCAATGTGTTTCAGGTATGCAGCATGGTGATGATCATGATGTTTGTACTGGACCATCTGGAGTTGACAACTTGCCACAAACCTACAGCTGAAGACCAGCAGCAGCAAGACCAAAGGGCAGTAAATAAGCCTCCAGCAATTCTGGATTACAACAAAAACATGGGTGCCATGGACCATCATGACCAACACCTGCAGCCCTACGATGCCACAAGGAAAACCCTGAAGTGGTACGAATATGTATGTGTACATTTTCAACAAATTGCCATGCTGAATGCACACATCCTCAACAAAAAAGCAGGCAACAGCAGTACATTCCTGGACTTCCAGAAGGATGTAATTAGTGTCATGATCTTTGGTGACCAAGACCCAGACATTGCTAAAGATGACCAAGCTGTTCGTCTGTGTGGACAACACTTCACTGATGTCATCCCACATACCCCACAGAAGGCCCGGTTACAAAGGAGGTGCAGAGTCTGCTGGAAGAAAGGATAAAGAAAGGGTGTGAGGTTCTACTGCCCAGATTGCCCCAGCAAACCAGCACTGTGTCTTGAAGACTGTTTCTGCAAGTACCACACACAGCGTTTTTACTGGCGATAGATGCAGGGTGAGCACACCCTTTTCATTCTTTGTGTGGACTGTGTTGGAGACTTATGCACCTGGACACTGTTCCACAGCCTTTGACAGTGTGTGTGATTGATCACAACAGTCACAAGAAAGACTGGTTGATATTCTGGTTGATGTTGCAGCACCTACATGATGGAATGACAGTCACATTTTTTTATTATTGCATTTTATGGAATATTTGTGTCAGATTGACTTATTATTTGAACATGTGAGTATTAAAAACAAAATCTTGGTTCATTTTCCTTTCATTTGATATATACTTTTATGCATTTATCTTCAGTACTTTTTGAAATATAAGCAAATTAAAATCATTGGTGTGTTTTTCTTGTTTTTCTGAAAATTTTCTCAGCATAGGCTATAGCAAAACGTACTAGCAGTGAAGGGGTTAATTACTTTTCATTTATCCTGTGTCAGAAATCACTGTCAACTTTTATAGATATATATACATACATATGGATACTCATAGACTCGGTCACGCTTACGTTTCATTTCCTGTTACACTCACATTAGGCTGTTCAAGTAATTAAGGTTGTGCAGAATTTTTTTTTTTTTTTCTTTTTTTCAAGGGTTTTTCACATTCTTTCTTTTTCATTCTTATTTTCAGTCACCAGTTGTCTTTCAGGCTGGTCATCTGCTTGCATTTGTTTATAGATCTGCAATAATTCTTTCCTTTTTTGTATTTGGTATTTAGAACTTATTTGATCTACTTTGGTGTCCCGTGTTCTGTGTCTTCTCACAAACATAATAATCACCTTACAATGACCCAGAATGAATATATGCTCAGCTGCAGGTAAGCTCCATCTGTCAGTTTGAGCACTGCCAGTCTATAGGAACTGCCACGTTCAGGATGTCATGAAGCCCACTGTCAGACGCGATACAGCACTGATGCTGATTCACTTTAGTGGTATTCTTTGGTCCCTGTTCTTTCAGTGTGCATGACATTACACCTACAAACTAAGACTTCTGTAATGATGCCGGTAATTATTTTATTGAGGAAGCAGAATTTCTAATGCATGTCTTTTTTGGAGTGGAGACCTTGATGTCCATCCAAAGACAGTGTCCATCACCTTGCCAACACCAAAGACTGACACAAGCTGACCACAGGTGTGGAACTGGAGGTGAAATGGAAACCATTATCACCATCACAAAGAATGGACCATATGAAAGCCCACATAAGTTGTGATGAGTTCTCTGGACATGTATGTTTGAAACTAAGGATGAGGCACTAATGAGGCTGCTGCTGTTGAGGTTGGAGACTTCATGACAACCTACAGTGTTTCTTTCATTGTATATTCTGGCATCAAACAGGCACAAACTGATTATATGTGTGTGTATGTATGGACATGCTCTGTGCAACTGTATGCATGTATTATTATCATTATTAAACTCCTGTGCACAGTGTTTGTCAGGAAATTTTTTTTAAGCAGTACTCTGTGTGTGTGTGTGTGTAAGCGTAAGCGTGCATGTAAGTGATATATTCAGTACAATAGGCCAGGCTCGCTGTGTGTGTTTGTACAAAATTATGTCATGGATGGCTTGATCTTCAAATGTGGCCGAGATTAAGAGCCAAATGAATAGCATTAGGCAGCTTAAAAATTATTTCCAGGTTTTAACCAAGCATAAAGTCTCTTACTCTCTTTCCAGTATGGTCAGTTCAGTGCGAACATAGTTACTCAGCCTGAGAATTATTTTTATCCTATTTTAAGTGAGCATGTCTGTATATAGGGAATAAAAAGGGGTTTGACTGCCTGGGTTCTTTCAAAACAGGATACAGAAAACCAGAGGAAAAAATGATGAACCCACTTGGGAGAGGAGAAGTTGAGTACTCTGAAGAGTCTTCAAAGCAACTGAAGATTGCAGCAGTCACAAGTGCAGTTTTCTGGCTGTTGAATAAAATTCACTTGTCTTGAGAACAGTTCACTGCTGGTTGGAAAAGATGGATGGTTGAAGAAAGTGAGAGAGATTGGGTTAACATATGCATGTATGCATTCACAATCACACATGCACACACACATGCACAAGCACATGTTCATACTCATGCATACAGAAGCAGAGAGTAGCACATTTTAACATAAAAATGACAGGTCTGTGCAAAATAAATCTCAAGCTAGCTTTCAGTTCCCTCATAACCATGAAGATTGTGACTGTGTTGTTGTTACAAGTAAACCTGTGTGTGTCCATAGAGTCTGGTGGTGTCAGACAGAAAGAGGAAAGACATCAAGCCGTACTTACCAGCCCCTGAGGACCGCAAACAGGCCTTGCAGGACTACAAACACATCATGCCTTGGAAGTGATGGGTCGCCAGCCCTTCTGTAGTTATATTGTTTGTTCCAGTTGGCTTGTATCTTGTCCATCTGTTCTTCATTGCATTGTGACTGACCGTGTTACATCCTTTTTTTTTTCTTCTTTTTTTTTTTTTTCTTCTTTTTTTTTTTTTTTTCTTTTTTTTTCATATCACCATTCATCCTGGAAATCAGAGGTTGAACTTTTCATTTCATTCAAAATTCCTTTTGTGTAAATGTTGACAACAGCTTAGTATTTGAAGAAAAAGGTGGTGGTTTTTTTTGTTGTTGTTTTTTTTTGTTTGTTTTTTTAACAACACTTTTTAAATGGTAGGTTACTGGAAGTTGCTGTCAGACCTGCTGAAAGCAAAATTCCAAATATTGAAATAAGAGAGAAATTTTTGTGTTGGTTTTTGTGCCAAGCATAGGTTCCTCCCCAGCATTTATTAAGTAGTAGGGGATGTCACAGTTTTGTTGAAAAAGAATTTGTTGTTGTTGAATGGACAGTCACTTTCTGATCATTTGCAGGAAAAAATGAGCCTGAACCATAACTTCACCATTGTAAATATGAACATGTTTTTGGAGGATTTGTGTTTGTCTGCGTGCATACATGTGTGTGTGTAAGTGAGATTGAGAGTTACTGTACCTATCAGATACTGTTGTTGTTTTTTTGTGAAACAGTGTGATGAAAAGTGAAGTTGCTCTGGTGTGTGTGAGAACTATTGTGAATAAAGACAGAATTTCACTCTGTGTGTGTCGCACTTTCTGTGTGTGATTTCTATGTGCATTTCATATCTCTTTGAAACTGAAGGCAATGCTGTATCTTGTAGTACTGGATGATCTGTTTTAAAAGAGTAGTATAAAGTCATTGAACAAAAGGTGATGGGTAATCAAAGGTGTACCATAATGAAATGTTGAGCAGTGTCATTTTTGTGCTTGTGGTTTCAGTCTTCAACCTTTTGAAAAAAAAAACAAAAAAAAAAACAACTGTTGTTAATTTTAACTTTTTTAATGGTGGAACAATACTCAGGACAAACTAAATGATCAATGGACTGGACTTGCTGTCAGACTGATCATTGTGTAAAATGTCCCCCACTCCTATCTGTGTGGCCATTCAACACCATCCCAACAACATTCAGTCACAGACCAGGACTTGAACCCCCTGCAATAGACTAGATAGGTGGTCTGGGTGCTAGTCTTTCAGATGAGATGATATACTGAGGTCCCATGCAGCATACACTAACTTACTAAGTGCACGTAATAGAACCCAAGAGAACAAACAGGGTGTCCCTGGAAAAATTATGTAGATAAAATCCTTTTTGATAGAAAAAAAATGTAAAAAAATTGCTGGCACAGCACTGTAGTGACACTACCTCTGGGGAGAGCAAGGCAAATTTTACAGAGAAATGGGACAAAATGTGGAAGAGATAAAAATAGTGAAGAAGATAGAGTGTACATTGAATAAAATAAAACCTTTTTCAGATACAGTATCAACATGTATTTGGCACCGTATCAATGTCATCCACAAGTATTATCAATCATTGTGATGAAACTGGTGAAAGAGAAAAAACAATATCCATCATGTATAATATTCCAAGGGGTGTGTGTATAATAATGGCAGCAATGCTTCATGTACTAACAAATCAAAAACTGTTTCAGCCAAGGCTTTATTCACAAAGAAATCTGACAAATCGTATCCTGGGCCATGAAAACAATCAAGTACTGGAAAACTGACCAGTTTATAATTGTCAGCTATGCATATTCACAAAATGAAGTAACGATTGCAGAGGGACAAATATCTATTTATGCAATAACAGTATCACAAGTATTTTTTATTAGCTTGAATCATGATTAATGTCACTCACATATCCATAAGATCATACATTCAAATATGACACTTGTCAATCAGGCAGACAATGTAAAAGCATAACTGAACAACTGTTTAACTTCACCAAAAGCTGGCAACTTCAATCTCAACAAATGAAGACAATTATCAAAACTTGATTTCTTGCAACAGGATTCTACAAGCTTGCAAATTCCTTTGAAAACACACCTGGTGATTTTTTTGTAATCTGCAAAGTGAGTCAATGTATTACTGTTAGAAGCTTTATTTCAACCATTATCATCTTCAGACACGGTCTTCACTCTTTCACTCCTATTTTTATATGTATCATTACTTCCCCTTGTTCCCACAGTCCTATGTGCCCATCATTCCTGGTTTTAAAGAAGAGAAAGAAAGTAGGAAACCGGGTACTTGTTTTGAAGACTGATTGCAACATGGCTCATTGCAGTACACTGAGATTGTCATATACTGTTGTGTACAGAACTGATGTGAGAATTGGTCTGTAAGCCTGTTGACACTATAGGGTGGTATCTCTGGTGACTGGGGTCAAACACAATGCATACAAGAACATAAAACAAGCAGGACAGTGTTTTGCTTGCAGAGTATGCACATCATGCAGATACTCACAAAGTAGTGCCTCACATGTATCTCAGTGCAACACTGCTAATCATATCCATGAAAAACTGTCACTGCTATTGTCCTTATCACATGAATGATTTGAACTTGGTCTCAGAGAGAATATATTCTGTTCACCACACAAGATGTCACTGAGCAAGAATTAGATCATTATTTACACAATTCTTGAACAAAAACTATTCACAAATGAAACTGTCTTAATTCACATGTCCGTGTCGCAGTCATCACATAATGTCACACGAAGGTGACATGTGATTTACCTTGAAGCAGTCATGCTAGTTCCTGCACAAATACACACCACACTAACACTTTTTGAACTTTTCATTACCCACTATTTGTGCTTCTGTAGCAGCAGATAACTGCACTCTCTCCTCATTCAGTTGTGACAGATTGAAATCATCATCTGATAAAGTGTTGTAAAACTCGCATGAAGTTCAAAGCACTTACAGCTAGAACCAGTTTTCCATGCTGTAGGAAGGAGAGGGAAATTTCTCTGCTGCATGGTTTTCCAGAGTTCAGAAATGAAGGGTAAGATTCCTGTGAAGCGGAAAACCATGCAGCAGGAATAAAAGAGTTAATATTAATTTACTTTGAAACAGTGGTGTAGAAATCCTCTTCTTGCTGGGTATGTTAATGGTAAGCATGTCAACATTTGTATTCTTTTGTACTTTTCTGCATTCTCTCTGACTACCGCTACCATTATACTAAATTCAGTGAAACGGAGTGTCTGTTATGAGTTGACAGGACAAAACACTACAAGCACTGGCTGATTAACATAACACTTACAACACAACATTATATATATATATGTGTGTGTGTGTGTGTAGTTAAAGAAAATTGGCAAGTAGTAAATACTAGTATATATGGTGATATATCAAATGACAAAAGTGAAAGAAAGTGAAAAAGAGGGAGATGAACAAAAAATGCAACTTCAGACAAGATACAGAAATGCACAGAAGCAGCAGTATGCTTTTAACTACAAGATATACTACTGCATAAATGTATGGATGCAGCAGTATACATTCAGCTACAATATTACTACAATGTTACACTTTCAGCTATGATATTTGACCAGTCAAGTTTCCATGTTTTTGACTGGAGAGAAGAAAATCTCAGCACACATTCGTTAAGAAACGATACTACAACAATCATGTGTGAACTGAAAGAAGTACAGGAGCAATACACAACTATAGCAAATGTGGAAACACTTCTCCGTGACAGAGAGAAAGAAAAAATATCACAAGATTCTTGCTATCAGTGAAGGGAAATGTGCCCATGGCAACAATATACTCACAAGCTACTACACTCAGTAATTTACCAAAGCATCACTTGGATAATGTTGAAGTTTTAGACCTTTCAATTCATGGAGACTTCCACAACACTTTCCCAATGATGCTTGTGAGAAACTGAAGCTACTTGAGCACAGTTCAACTGCTTGCTTTCTTGCATTAAAATAAATTGCAATGTTATACTCCTCTGCAAGTTTTAAAGTTTTTAGTGAATATGACAATGTAATGTTCCTCCAAAACATCACTTTCAATGATCATCTTTAATCCTTTTTTTTTCAGTAAATTTGATACCTGAACTGGTGCCCACACATTAAATGAAAAGGAAACAAATAAACAAACAGGGGCTTGGGGAAGTGTCAGACAGCAAAGGGAAGCAATCCTGACTGTTCTGGAACACTGTCCAGTGAGCAATGATCATTTTCCTTGCATCAAAGACACTTCCTCATTCATCCAGAAGGCCACAGCATTAAAAAAAAAACATTTTCCCAGGTTCATTCAAACTCACAAGATAGGACATTTGCTTTCCAGTTTTCAGCCACCACTGAACAGGTGGGCTTTCTCTCTCTCTCATACACAGCTGACAACGATCAGTACCATTTGGATGAAGGAAGACAAGTACAAAACACGGTTCACACTAACACCTACGTCATTACTTTCATTCCTCATATCAAGCTCAAACCTAACGTAAGACCAAATCACTTTTTCCCCCCAACAGATTCATGTACACTGAATACATCACTGTTTAATTTGGTCAGCTGTGGATGAAATTGACTAGATTTTTTTTTTCTTTAGCCCTGTGTACGTTTGTATTTCTGCATGTAAAACTCAGAAGAACAGCATTCTGTGCACTAGTTTATGACTGTCAGGAAACAACAGTTGACATTCTTTACTGGTGACAGTATCCAGACTCAATGTGTCTTAAATGACAACAGTAAAGACAATATACTTGTGAAAATCGTGATAAGGCACTGTACAGCAAGTCTTCACTAGACATACCACACCAGCCTCATTTTTTCAATAAGAGAACATCAGTTCACTGAGAACATCTTAATAATTCAAAAGTAAAATAAAGAACAATCACATGAAAGTAAGGGTGACCACTGGTGTCCGGCAATCCAAGTACCAAAATAATTGTTTCCCCTGAAACAAGTATGTTTTTTTTTCTCTGAGCAACCTTGGCATGCTATTTCCTAACTAGTTAATGTCAGAGGGCCGCACACAGCTTTGCTGTTATGTCTCTGTTAGGCCCTCTGCCAGAAGTGACCCTGCACTGTGTATATCACAACTCGGCAATTCTTCTGGCACAATGCCCATTTTTCTCCCAACAAATCTATCCGTTTTTCTTTCTTTCATTTTTGTTTGCTTGTTGTTTTGGGGTTGTTGTTGTTGTTTTTTTTTGTTTTTGTGTGTGTGTGTGTGTGTGTGTGTGTGTGTGTGTGCTTTTATTAAACCATCACAATAATGCTTCTCTGCCTACAAACAAATCACTTATTCTAAAAAAAAGTAATATGTCTTGCATAAGACAATGTAAACAAGCTTACAAGAGATTTTATGGAACAACCCAGTCTTTTTTTTTTTCCATTTAATTGACAAAATAGTACTTAGATTTACTCCCAATTCAAAACAAGAAAAGATGACATCTGAACTAACAATGTAACTGGCAATACTGGGATAACAGTACAGCCCACCTTGCTGAAAACTGGTTGTGAAATAAAAACACTGTATGTACAAGGATGTGGGCACAATACCATGTTTGGAGTTATGTTTTTCCCACTGCAGTACAGATGTTCTATCAGCTGTCAATGCAGTTTTTGATTTTATGTATTGTAGAGGATGAACTGACCAGATGGGAAACTGACTAAAAATGGATGAATGAATAAATAAAAATTTATCAAATTCTATACTTACCTCCAAATTACACATCACCTTCGTCCATAACAATACACACAAAATAACCAAGATTACTTTGTGATTTGTAAGATCAAAGTGAAAAACAAAACACAAACACTTGGTCCATTAACTGTACCAAAACATGTGATTTCCTTGGGCAAGACAAAAATGATAACGTATCTTGAATAACCATGATGAAAATAACACATCTTACACTGGTTCATTGAGCACATCTCTCCCACGTCCATGCATTGATGTATGTGCCTGGAGAATTATTTACAATCAGTAAATAGTTTTGGAGAGAAAATAAGGAACTGAAAGCCATGCATTCTGCACTGTAAACAGCACAAACCACTATGTTCACCATCAGTCAGGCACTGCTTATCATTGAAAAAAAACACACACACACAAAAATGGTGCATGCAACTAATGTTTCAATCTCTCATCATGAAGACCAAATTTAAGCACTGATCACTGTTCTTCTCTGCATGAAAATGTCACATGTTTCTTTCCCTGCAGCTTGAACACAGTAGGTCCAAAAACTCAGTCATATCACATTATAACATCATATCACTTTACAGAAATTACAATCATTACCACTAAGCATACCTTTGACACACGTAGAAAATCCCACCCAAATTTCTCCCAATCCTATTTTTTCACAGTTGTACTGTTTCAACATTTCACAGCAACAAAAAAAAGAGAGAAGAAAAAGCAATTACAACTCAATTTGAGTGAAAGGATTATAATCACATCATTCCAAACGAAAAAGCATCAAGGGTAATCATTCGTTTGGGTCAAAGGATTATTATCACACTCATTCAATCAAAATCGCCTGAAGGATAATCGTAATCATTCATCAAAGTTAAAGAGTACTGATCGCATTCATCCCATCAAAAAACAAAAGTATCAGGGTGGGTTAATCACTCCTTTGGGTGAGTGGACACCACAAAAAGGACAATCATCCCAACCAAGGGGCCTAGAGCTGTGTTTGTCAGTACAGTCATGGTGTCCAGGAAGCACACACAGCCTCAGGCAGCACGGACGGAGGACAACACCAGTCATCCAAAGGCGTCCTCCGCAGGGGGGACGTAGGAGAAGCCGTCAAAGACTGCGTCCGCTTCCATGACGCTGGCACTGACCAGCTTTCCACTGCTGCAGCCACCCGACCGACCCACAGAGGCCGGCACCGGCTCTCGCACAAACTCCGGGTCAAAGTGCCGTAGGTCCAGCTGACCACTCTGTGAGACAGACAGAGGTGGGAGCCTTAAGTGTGTGTGTGTGTGTGTGGGTGTGTGTGTGTGTGTGTGTGTGTGTGTGTGTGTGTGTGTGTTGTGTGTGTGTGGGGGTGTGTGGGGGTGTGGGTGTGTGTGTGGGGGGGGGGGTATGGGTGTGTGTGTGTGGGGGGGGGGGTGGAGGTGGGTGTGGATTTGTGTGTGTGGGTGTGTGTGTGGGGGGGGGAGGGGTGTGGGTATGTGTGTGTGTGTGTGTGGGGGGGGGCTGGGGGGTGGGGGTGTGTATGGATGTGTGTGTGTGGTCTGACCACTCTGTGAGACAGACAGAGATAGAATCCTTCAGTGTGCATGTTTGTTGTTTAGTGCAATAACTGACTGCTCTGTGAGACAGAATGGTTTCTTTCAGTGTGCATGTTTGTTGTTTAGTGCAATAACTGACTGCTCTGTGAGACAGAATGGTTTCTTTCAGTGTGCATGTTTGTTGTTTAGTGCAATAACTGACTGCTCTGTGAGACAGAATGGTTTCTTTCAGTGTGCATGTTTGTTGTTTAGTGCAATAACTGACTGCTCTGTGAGACAGAATGGTTTCTTTCAGTGTGCATGTTTGTTGTTTAGTGCAATAACTGACTGCTCTGTGAGACAGAATGGTTTCTTTCAGTGTGCATGTTTGTTGTTTAGTGCAATAACTGACTGCTCTGTGAGACAGAATGGTTTCTTTCAGTGTGCATGTTTGTTGTTTAGTGCAATAACTGACTGCTCTGGGAGACAGAATGGTTTCTTTCAGTGTGCATGTTTGTTGTTTAGTGCAATAACTGACTGCTCTGGGAGACAGAATGGTTTCTTTCAGTGTGCATGTTTGTTGTTTAGTGCAATAACTGACTGCTCTGGGAGACAGAATGGTTTCTTTCAGTGTGCATGTTTGTTGTTTAGTGCAATAACTGACTGCTCTGTGAGACAGAATGGTTTCTTTCAGTGTGCATGTTTGTTGTTTAGTGCAATAACTGACTGCTCTGTGAGACAGAATGGTTTCTTTCAGTGTGCATGTTTGTTGTTTAGTGCAATAACTGACTGCTCTGTGAGACAGAATGGTTTCTTTCAGTGTGCATGTTTGTTGTTTAGTGCAATAACTGACTGCTCTGTGAGACAGAATGGTTTCTTTCAGTGTGCATGTTTGTTGTTTAGTGCAATAACTGACTGCTCTGGGAGACAGAATGGTTTCTTTCAGTGTGCATGTTTGTTGTTTAGTGCAATAACTGACTGCTCTGTGAGACAGAATGGTTTCTTTCAGTGTGCATGTTTGTTGTTTAGTGCAATAACTGACTGCTCTGGGAGACAGAATGGTTTCTTTCAGTGTGCATGTTTGTTGTTTAGTGCAATAACTGACTGCTCTGTGAGACAGAATGGTTTCTTTCAGTGTGCATGTTTGTTGTTTAGTGCAATAACTGACTGCTCTGGGAGACAGAAATGGTTTCTTTCAGTGTGCATGTTTGTTGTTTAGTGCAATAACTGACTGCTCTGGGAGACAGAATGGTTTCTTTCAGTGTGCATGTTTGTTGTTTAGTGCAATAACTGACTGCTCTGTGAGACAGAATGGTTTCTTTCAGTGTGCATGTTTGTTGTTTAGTGCAATAACTGACTGCTCTGGGAGACAGACAAGGATGAGTTCTTTCAGCGTGTGTGTTTGTGGGTGTGTGCATGGGCACATGCATGGTCATGTTTGTGTGAACCTTCAGTATGTGTGTTCTGTTTGTGCCTGTATGTTTATGGGTGTGTGCAATGTGTACATGTGTGTGCACACAGATCCTGCCTGTGTGAACCTTCAGTATGTGTTGCATGTTTATGGGTGTGTGCATGGAGATGCATGCCCCTGTACACAGATCACGCCTGTGTGTGGAATGCACACTCACTGTAAATGGGTGTCAGTGTGTGTATTTCTGTACCTGTGTTGATCAATCTTTCTTTTTTACTCCAACATTTTCTTTCTTCCCTTTTCTCACATGACATCACTTACAGTGAAAAGATGTAAAACTACAGAATGGCCACACACACACACACACACACACATACACACGCATGAACGCACACGCGCTTTCATGCAAACAGAAAAAAAACAACCAAATGCAGACACAGAGGCCACTTATCATTGACCAAAATAAAGCACGTACCACGTTGGGGTTGTATGGAGGCTGAACCTTTTTGTTGTACAGGTCATCCCAGTTGATCTCAGCAAAGAAGGCCTTCTCCTGAATCTCCTCAAAGTCTCTCTTGGCTCCCAGCCGTTCCGATTTCTCCTTCCGCAACAACTGTGCACAGCAAGGACATTTTCTGACTACCAACATGACAAGACAACTGTGGACAGCAAGGACATTTTCTGACTACCAACATGACAACTGTGGACAGCAAGGACATTTTCTGACTACCACCATGACAAGACAACTGTGGACAGCAAGGACATTTTCTGACTACCAGCATGACAAGACAACTGTGGACAGCAAGGACATTTTCTGACTACCACCATGACAAGACAACTGTGGACAGCAAGGACATTTTCTGACTACCAGCATGACAAGACAACTGTGGACAGCAAGGACATTTTCTGACTACCACCATGACAAGACAACTGTGCACAGCAAGGACATTTTCTGACTACCACCATGACAAGACAACTGTGGACAGCAAGGACATTTTCTGACTACCACCATGACAAGACAACTGTGGACAGCAAGGACATTTTCTGACTACCACCATGACAAGACAACTGTGGACAGCAAGGACATTTTCTGACTACCAGCATGACAAGACAACTGTGGACAGCAAGGACATTTTCTGACTACCACCATGACAAGACAACTGTGGACAGCAAGGACATTTTCTGACTACCAGCATGACAAGACAACTGTGGACAGCAAGGACATTTTCTGACTACCACCATGACAAGACAACTGTGGACAGCAAGGACATTTTCTGACTACCACCATGACAAGACAACTGTGGACAGCAAGGACATTTTCTGACTACCACCATGACAAGACAACTGTGGACAGCAAGGACATTTTCTGACTACCACCATGACAACTGTGCACAGCAAGGACATTTTCTGACTACCACCATGACAAGACAACTGTGCACAGCAAGGACATTTTCTGACTACCAACATGACAACTGTGCACAGCAAGGACATTTTCTGACTACCAACATGACAAGACAACTGTGGACAGCAAGGACATTTTCTGACTACCACCATGACAACTGTGGACAGCAAGGACATTTTCTGACTACCAACATGACAAGACAACTGTGCACAGCAAGGACATTTTCTGACTACCACCATGACAACTGTGCACAGCAAGGACATTTTCTGACTACCAACATGACAAGACAACTGTGGACAGCAAGGACATTTTCTGACTACCACCATGACAAGACAACTGTGCACAGCAAGGACATTTTCTGACTACCAACATGACAACTGTGCACAGCAAGGACATTTTCTGACTACCACCATGACAACTGTGCACAGCAAGGACATTTTCTGACTACCACCATGACAACTGTGGACAGCAAGGACATTTTCTGACTACCAGCCATGACAAGACAACTGTGCACAGCAAGGACATTTTCTGACTACCACCATGACAAGACAACTGTGGACAGCAAGGACATTTTCTGACTACCAGCATGACAAGACAACTGTGCACAGCAAGGACATTTTCTGACTACCACCATGACAAGACAACTGTGCACAGCAAGGACATTTTCTGACTACCACCATGACAACTGTGGACAGCAAGGACATTTTCTGACTACCAACATGACAAGACAACTGTGGACAGCAAGGACATTTTCTGACTACCAACATGACAAGACAACTGTGCACAGCAAGGACATTTTCTGACTACCACCATGACAAGACAACTGTGCACAGCAAGGACATTTTCTGACTACCACCATGACAAGACAACTGTGCACAGCAAGGACATTTTCTGACTACCACCATGACAAGACAACTGTGCACAGCAAGGACATTTTCTGACTACCACCATGACAAGACAAAACATAACCACCACCTACCTACTTTCCACGTGGAAAACAGTTTTGATTTGTCTGAATCATCAAAAAACCTGAATGATGTCCGAGCATCTGTGTGTACTTTTCTGCACATGTATGTTTGTCCAACACTGAGCAAATGTGTATGTTCTGTCCATGCTGAGAAATAGCACACACACACACACACACACACACACACACACACACACACATTCCATCACATGCACAATGCTTTGCTCCCCAACTATCCTCCCCACAAATTATCCACACGTAAGCAAACTCTTTCTCATTGTCATATATTCTCTCTCTCGCTCTCTCTCTCTCTCTGAGTCTCATCGTGTTTATTGTATTTCGCTTGTTTGTTCGTTCAATTGTTCTCTCTCTCTCTCTCGCTCTCTCTCGGAGTCTCATCGTGTTTATTGTATTTCACTTGTTTGTTTGTTCAATTGTTCTCTCTCTCTCGCTCTCTCTCGGAGTCTCATCGTGTTTATTGTATTTCGCTTGTTTGTTTGTTCAATTGTTCTCTCTCTCTCGCTCTCTCTCTCGGTCTCATCGTGTTTATTGTATTTCGCTTGTTTGTTCGTTCAATTGTTCTCTCTCTCTCTCTCTCTCGGAGTCTCATCGTGTTTATTGTATTTCGCTTGTTTGTTCGTTCAATTGTTCTCTCTCTCTCTCTCTCTCTCTCTCGGAGTCTCATCGTGTTTATTGTATTTCCCTTGTTTGTTCGTTCAATTGCTCTCTCTCTCTATCTCTCTCTGAGTCTCATCGTGTTTATTGTATTTCACTTGTTCGTTTGTTCAATTGCTCTCTCTCTCTCTCTCTCTCTCCGAGCTTCCCCGTTACACACACAAATTATCCACAAGCAAGCCAGCACTTTCTCATTGTCACTGTTATTGTCTGTCTCTCCCTGCTCCCCCTTTCCCTCTCTCATCTGGTCTCTCTCTTCCATGCCAGACCCCTGAATCAGGCTGACGGAACCTTCAGAGCTGTAATCACAGTGATGCCCCCCTACATTGCTTTTCCTCCCTTGTCATTCTATGACAACTCTGCTCATCCATAAACAGCAGTCTCACAGCATCCAAGGTTGATTCCATGACATGCACACACCCCCAGGAAGAATGACAACATTGCATTAACCCTTTAGGAACAGACTCTTTTTGGAGAAAACTGTCAATGAAATAGCAAAAATCCTTTTGGAGAAGAATCATGGCATGGTGGAAGAATCGGGGTGGTGGTGGAGAGTCTGTCAAACTTCTTTCTTTTTTTTTTTCTATGGAGAAGGTGGGAGGTGGGGGAAGGGGTGGTGGTGGAGAGGTCTCTGAACCTATTTTCACAATGGACTGCCATCAAAACCTGGGGAAGGGGTGGTGGTGGAGAGGTGTCTGAACCTATTTTCACAATGGACTGCCATCAAAACCTGTGGAAGGGGTGGTGGTGAAGAGGTCTCTGAACCTATTTTCACAATGGACTGCCATCAAAACCTGTGGAAGGGGTGGTGGTGGAGAGGTGTCTGAACCTATTTTCACAATGGACTGCCATCAAAACCTGTGAAAGGGGTGGTGGTGAAGAGGTCTCTGAACCTATTTTCACAATGGACTGCCATCAAAACATGTGGAAGGGGTGGTGGTGGAGAGGTCTCTGAACCTATTTTCACAATGGACTGCCATCAAAACCTGTTTCACATCAAGCACGTTCAACAAAACAACAACAAAGGCAACAAAACATATTCAACAGCTACAGATTGTTGAGGGACACTAGTCAGTATTGATGAGCAAGTGTCTGAGTGACTGCATGTCTGTGTTTTGTGAAAGCCAACTGCCTGACACTGATGTTGAACATTCCACTCAAGAATGCAGGCACAAACACACACAACTGGTGTTGTTTAGGACAGCCAGAAAAGGTGGTGTGCTGATGTCCATTAAAAACCTAAATTCACTTTTCTGCAGCTCTCAAGGTGATGTTGTTAACTATTGGACAAGATGATAAACTGAGGTCCTTAGTGCAACATACACTTAGTGCACATGAAAGAAACAGCAACAAAAGGGGTGTCAAGACAGACACACCTACAAGAACCCACAGCAACAAAAGGGGTGTCAAGACAGACACACCTACAAGAACCCACAGCAACAAAAGGGGTGTCAAGACAGACACACCTACAAGAACCCACAGCAACAAAAGGGATGTCAAGACAGACACACCTACAAGAACCCACAGCAACAAAAGGGATGTCAAGACAGACACACCTACAAGAACCCACAGCAACAAAAGGGATGTCAAGACAGACACACCTACAAGAACCCACAGCAACAAAAGGGATGTCAAGACAGACACACCTACAAGAACCCACAGCAACAAAAGGGATGTCAAGACAGACACACCTACAAGAACCCACAGCAACAAAAGGGATGTCAAGACAGACACACCTACAAGAACCCACAGCAACAAAAGGGGGATCAAGACAGACACACCTACAAGAACCCACAGCAACAAAAGGGGTGTCAAGACAGACACACCCACAAGAACCCACAGCAACAAAAGGGATGTCAAGACAGACACACCTACAAGAACCCACAGCAACAAAAGGGGTGTCAAGACAGACACACCCACAAGAACCCACAGCAACAAAAGGGATGTCAAGACAGACACACCTACAAGAACCCACAGCAACAAAAGGGATGTCCCCAGCAAAATCATGTAGAAAAATCCACTTTGACAGAAAAACAAATGCACTTGCAGGCAAAAAAAAGGTGGGGTTCCTACTGTTAGTCATTTACTCTGGAATTTCAAAGAGAAATTTGTTGTGAGAAAAGAATAATACAATATTTACAATACAATGCAATACAATGCAACACAAGATGTGGCAATACAACACAAAACAATACAATACTTTGATAGTAAAACAAATACACTGGCCGACAGAAATAAGAGAAATATTTACAGGTGCTGCTGCACTTTGGTCATGGGCTCTTTCCTGGGAGAACAGCCTCAATTTCTCACAGATGTCTGTTGTCACAAACAGTAACACACCTTAATACAATACAACACAATACAATACAATATAACCACAACAATGTTTGCCTCATGTCAGTGTCAGAGAATCCCCAGCCTATTACGATGCATTTATATACACAACAACACGCCCATCACGTCCATACAAACCTACCTCCTCCAGAATGTTGCGGCCTGCAACAGAAATGTTGGTGCGAAGACGCAGAGGTTTGTGCACAATGTTGTTGTACATCTCGGTTGTGTCTCGGCTGTAAAATGGTGGCTGAAATGTCAAACACATCAACGTCAATAATCATAATGATCTCAGATATCATTTATATAGACAGAATTACCCACACACACATGCACGCAGGCATGCACACACACAGTCACGAACACAGACACAGACAGAGTGTTACACAGATAGCATGTCCATGATAACACCATATATGTAACAAAACTAACAATATGTGTGTAGCATGTCCTTGATAACAATGTATATGTAACAAAACTAACAATATGTATGTAGCATGTCCTTGACAACACTGTATATGTAACAAAACTAACAATATATGTGTAGCATGTCCTTGATAACACTGTATGTGTAACAAAACTAACAATATGTGTGTAGCATGTCCTTGATAACACTGTATGTGTAACAAAACTAACAATATGTGTGTAGCATGTCCTTGATAACACTGTATATGTAACAAAACTAACAATATATGTGTAGCATGTGTATAGCATGTCTGTGATAACACTGTATATGTAACAAAACTAACAATATGTGTGTAGCATGTCCTTCATAACAATGTGTAAGTAATGAAACTAGTAGTATGTGTGTAACATGTCCGTGATAATACCATATAAGTAACAAAACTAACAGTATGTGTGCAACATGTCCGTAATGCCCTGTACAAGGTGTAGGAAGTGTATGTAGTGAGGAAGGCAAGGTGCATGTACTGACCAGGCCATAGACCATTTCATACAGCACAGCTCCCAGGCACCACCAGTCCACTGTCTTGTCGTAGGGCCGCTTCTGAAGGACCTCAGGTGCCAGGTACTGTCACACACACACACACACACACACACATGCACGCACACACACACACACACACAAACACACACAGACACACACACACAGACACAGACACACACACACACACAGACACACAGACACACAGAGACACACACACACACATACACACACACACACACACACACACACAGAGGTTCAAAGATTAAAAGAAATTCAATCCTTTTGCCCATTTCCAGGTATGAAGGATACAGTAATAACACATGCTCACTAAATCACAATTTCAGTCCAACACTGTCAAATGACACAACTATAAAACACATCGAAACTAACATTTTTTTTTCTGAATAATGATAATTTACAAACCAACAACAAACATCAAACTTCAGCACACTGACACAATATGTAGTCACACTCGTTTCTCTGTACAGTTTACTTTCTCTCTCTTTCTATCTCTTGTCCGTGTGAATGAATGAATAACTTTCTCTCTCTTTCTATCTCTTATCCATGTGAATGAATAAATAACTTTCTCTCTCTTTCTGACCACATGCACAATACAGTAATGTGGTTCTTAAATACATAGACACACTTACTGTGTGCTGAGCAATGCCACTGATCAATGACCACATGCACAATACAGTAATGTGGTTCTTAAATACATAGACACACTTACTGTGTGCCGAGCAATCCAACTGATCAATGACCACATGCACAATACAGCAATGTGGTTCTTAAATACATAGACACACTTACTGTGTGCTGAGCAATCGCACTGATCAATGACCACATGCACAATACAGTAATGTGGTTCTTAAATACATAGACACACTTACTGTGTGCTGAGCAATGCCACTAATCGATGACCACATGCACAATACAGTAATGTGGTTCTTAAATACATAGACACACTTACTGTGTGCTGAGCAATGCCACTAATCGATGACCACATGCACAATACAGTAATGTGGTTCTTAAATACATAGACACACTTACTGTGTGCTGAGCAATGCCACTAATCGATGACCACATGCACAATACAGCAATGTGATTCTTAAATACATAGACACACTTACTGTGTGCTGAGCAATGCCACTGATCAATGACCACATGCACAATACAGCAATGTGATTCTTAAATACATAGACACACTTACTGTGTGCCGAGCAATCCAACTGATCAATGACCACATGCACAATACAGCAATGTGGTTCTTAAATACATAGACACACTTACTGTGTGCCGAGCAATCCAACTGATCAATGACCACATGCACAATACAGCAATGTGGTTCTTAAATACATAGACACACTTACTGTGTGCCGAGCAATGCCACTGACTGATGACCACATGCACAATACAGTAATGTGGTTCTTAATTATGAGCACACTTGCATGCAAGTGGTCTTAGTGATGTAACAGCCCTTCACTGACAAGTGTACCCGTCAGCTGGTCAAAATGTTCAAACAGTCTGAAATAAGCTGCAGTTGTTTCCCTTATTTCAAACACTTTCAAGCAGGAGTTTCAACTAAGAAAGAGGTCAGGGTATATTCAGTATATAAGAGACCTTTCAGAGACCTACAAAACCACTTAACAGATCAGGAGACAATAATTACTTATTATTTTGGGTCATTCTTTTCATTACCTATGTATAATAAAACGAGGAACCACAAGGGACAAGTACATATTCAGCGTTTCAATGCCAAGAAGCGTGAACATCGTATCAGCAACACAGTCGCTAACCTCAGGAGCTCACTATCACCTGTTTTAAAACAGCATCGTCTACACTTTCAAAAATCTCTGGGACACATCTGAAAGTTTTAGCAAAAGACTCTCTGATTATTCTATTACTGATCAGATAAACTACACGCATGCAGTTTGCAAACCCAGTAATCAGAAGTATTTGGATAGGTGGGATGTTGATAAGTCACAGACAGAGCTGAGGCTTGAGCTGAGGCTTTAGAGCCACAGCTATGACTGACCTCTGGCGTGCCACAGAAGGTGGAGGTGGTCTTTTCTGCTGTGATGCCCTCCTTGCACAGCCCAAAGTCTGTCAGCACCACATGGCCCTGAACAAGGACATGTGCTTACATATAAACATATATACATAACACTGAGTTACAGTGCACCAAATGGAGAAAGTCTATAAGATTTGTGCGTTGTAAAATAAGACTCACTTTACAAGGTGTCCAATGTTTCAGACCACTGGTCTGTCTTAAGGGACTGTGTTTGTTGGAAATGACAATGGAGGTACCTTTGTTACAGTGCAGCTGGAGTTTGGGTGTACCAGTGTTCAGTTCTCTTTTTCTGTCTTTCCCTCTGCCCCCACCCCCTCTCTTTCTGTTTCTCTCTCTCTCTCATTCTCTGTTAGTCTATCTCTCTCTCGCTCCCTCCCCCCCTCTCTCTCTGACACAAACACACACACATTTTACCCCAAGTCTGCCTGTACTACAGTTTCACAATATGTTGTCAGGTTGGTATAGACCCCACCACATACATACACGCACATACAATGTCACACACACATATAATATCACTTAAAGTGGAAGATGTTAAACTGAAGACACACGCACGCACGCACACGCACACACACACTCACATACACTCACACACATGCACATACACTGTCACACACACATACACACATATACAGACACAGTTACACACACACATATACACAAACACACACACACTTCTATCTCACATACTCACTTTGGAATCCAGCAATATATTTTCTGGCTTGAGATCTCTGTAACAAAATATTCATAAAAACAAATAAATGTTATGAATCAAGAGTTTTTGTTTTTGTTTCTTTTTTGGTTTTTTGGATTAAAAGCTGTCAGTAAGTTCATATCTACAAAGAATATAAAATAGAGAAAGAAAGAAAGATATTCTTTCCACTCATGTTTGAAAACTTAATCATTCCTTCAATTTCAGAAAATATCTTCAGCTTTCTACAGCTCCAAAACCTTCCCTATTTAAAGAAACACATTTAAGTGTCCCAGAATGCTGAAATCTGTGGAGAAAAAAAACTACACACACACAAAGTAATGTCCCTGAAGAGTGTGTTGTGGTGGGAGATTTCCTTTCTTTCTTTCTGTCTGTGCTCTCCCCTCTCTCTCTCTTCCTGTCTTTCTGCACTCATGGCTTGTCAATCCCACCAGTCTTGCATCCACGAGTCGCCTTTTATATGAAGGAACTTTTTTGTGGTCCCACCTTATAGACAACCATATTGTTTTTTCTGGGTCAGGCGGAGATGACTGGTAGTTCTTTCTTTTCTTGTGTTTGGCAGAGTTAGAAAACATTCTGGCTAAGATGGAAAAAAAAGAAAGAAACTCAGTAACTAGCTGCTGGTGTGTAAACGGCAATGAACTGAACTGCACTATTTCCCTCTCTCACTCTTCCTCTCCCTCCTCCCTCATGCCTGAATAGGCTTTCCTCTCCCTCCTCCCTCATGCCTGAATAGGCTTTCCTCTCCCTCATGCCTCAATAGGCTTTCCTCTCCCTCCTCCCTCATGCCTCATTAGGCTTTCCTCTCCCTCCTCCCTCATGCCTGAATAGGCTTTCCTCTCCCTCCTCCCTCCTCCCTCATGCCTGAATAGGCTTTCCTCTCCCTCCTCCCTCATGCCTGAATAGGCTTTCCTCTCCCTCCTCCCTCCTCCCTCATGCCTGAATAGGCTTTCCTCTCCCTCCTCCCTCATGCCTGAATAGGCTCCGCTTTTTGGTCAACACCACAAGGAGTTACATTATCTTATTTATTCTGCCTCTTCTCCTTACTCTGTGTCTGCCTGTCTGTTCTCTGAAATGTGTGTGTGTGTGTGTGTGTGTGTGTGTGTGTGTGTGTGTGTGTGTGTGTGTGTGTGTGTGTGTGTGTGTGTGTGTGTGTGTGTGTGTGTGTGTGTGTGTGTGTGTGTGTGTGTGTGTGTGTGTGTGTGTGTGTGTGTGTGTGTGTGTGTGTGTGTGTGTGTGTGTGTGTGTGTGTGTGTGTGTGTGTGTGTGTGTGTGTGTGTGTGTGTGTGTGTGTGTGTGTGTGTGTGTGTGTGTGTGTGTGTGTGTGTGTGTGTGTGTGTGTGTGTGTGTGTGTGTGTGTGTGTGTGTGTGTGTGTGTGTGTGTGTGTGTGTGTGTGTGTGTGTGTGTGTGTGTGTGTGTGTGTGTGTGTGTGTGTGTGTGTGTGTGTGTGTGTGTGTGTGTGTGTGTGTGTGTGTGTGTGTGTGTGTGTGTGTGTGTGTGTGTGTGTGTGTGTGTGTGTGTGTGTGTGTGTGTGTGTGTGTGTGTGTGTGTGTGTGTGTGTGTGTGTGTGTGTGTGTGTGTGTGTGTGTGTGTGTGTGTGTGTGTGTGTGTGTGTGTGTGTGTGTGTGTGTGTGTGTGTGTGTGTGTGTGTGTGTGTGTGTGTGTGTGTGTGTGTGTGTGTGTGTGTGTGTGTGTGTGTGTGTGTGTGTGTGTGTGTGTGTGTGTGTGTGTGTGTGTGTGTGTGTGTGTGTGTGTGTGTGTGTGTGTGTGTGTGTGTGTGTGTGTGTGTGTGTGTGTGTGTGTGTGTGTGTGTGTGTGTGTGTGTGTGTGTGTGTGTGTGTGTGTGTGTGTGTGTGTGTGTGTGTGTGTGTGTGTGTGTGTGTGTGTGTGTGTGTGTGTGTGTGTGTGTGTGTGTGTGTGTGTGTGTGTGTGTGTGTGTGTGTGTGTGTGTGTGTGTGTGTGTGTGTGTGTGTGTGTGTGTGTGTGTGTGTGTGTGTGTGTGTGTGTGTGTGTGTGTGTGTGTGTGTGTGTGTGTGTGTGTGTGTGTGTGTGTGTGTGTGTGTGTGTGTGTGTGTGTGTGTGTGTGTGTGTGTGTGTGTGTGTGTGTGTGTGTGTGTGTGTGTGTGTGTGTGTGTGTGTGTGTGTGTGTGTGTGTGTGTGTGTGTGTGTGTGTGTGTGTGTGTGTGTGTGTGTGTGTGTGTGTGTGTGTGTGTGTGTGTGTGTGTGTGTGTGTGTGTATGGGTGGGTATTAGTGCATCTAGCCCCAACACTCAGCTTATATCACAGATTGACATAAGTTTACATTTGGGCCAACAGCAAAGTGAGAGCTGTATTATCAATGGTTTCTCCAGTCAATGGGAAACCATTTACAGCTTAGTCTTTTGTGAAGGACTATGACTCTCAAACTAGGAGGCAAAATTGCACTGGCTCTTAGTGCTGCAGCCTTGTGGGCTAGTTGGTCTTTGGGAACCATCCCAACGCCGACTGTCCTAAAACCCTCTTGGCCGAGAGAGTGGGGATGTACTTGGGCAAGACACTCTCCACTATAAACAAATTCTAGCCCAAATAGTCGGAACAGCATTTGCCTCCTCTGCTGTTCTGATGGTCATAGTCGGACACGACTGACTATCATATCAGTGCATCTATGTGAGTGTGTGATTGCATACAGACGTGTATGTGTGCATGTGCGTGTGCATGCATGCGTGCGAATGTGCATACATGTGTGCATGTGTGTGTGTGTATGTAACAGAGAGAAAATGTGACAGACAGACAGACTGACATGCATGAAAAACTGGTGACATCACTCTTTCAGCAGAAATAAGGTCAGTAGGTTGCAGGCTTCATTTGTCTAATGTTACATCTTGTTTATCAGTATCCCACACAGCATGCACATTGCCAGCCTGTGTGCCAGCATCTTAGCAATACATTCTGACAGCCTGGCATGCTGACTTTCTTCATGTCCTGCCTCCCTGACTCAGCTTTCTGTCACTGTCACTTGCCATCGCCATGAAACAGACACAGGTGGCGCGGTGGCCAAGTGGTGGTCCACTGGTTCCAGTCCAATGTACCAACCACAATTTTTACCGCCCCCCCCCCCCCCCCCCCGCCCCCACCCTGCCCCGCACTCCCCACCACGTTCACCCAATCCCACCATCCTCCCGACATTCATTGGACCTTGACCTTGGTGGTCTCTGTGGTGGTTTTCAGGTGAAACAATCAACCGAGTTCCCATGTACATCATGCATTTCGTGCATGAAAAAGAACCCACGGCAGCAAAAGGGTTATACCTGGTATAATTATGTTAAAAAAAATTACTTTGACAGTAAAACAAATATACTTGTAGACGGGAAAACAGAAAGAAAAAAATGGGTGACACTGCACTGTCTTAACACACTCTTCCCAAAGAAAGCATCACAATTCACATAAACAAAGGGCAATCTGTTGTGGAAAAAAAAGTTTTAAAATATTACAATGAAATATATCATGGCCTGGCGGACTTTCTTTTCACCATACTGCTTTTCTGATTCATGTTTCCGCAGTTTTCACCTGTGACGACCATGAAATGAAAGAAAGAACAATTATGTAATGTCTGTCTCAAGCATCTGTCAACTGTTTGACAAGGACACTTCATTGTTAGCAAGGTGAGTTACTTCCCCCTGCATATCTGCACACTCCTGTCGCAGCCAGGAATGTGATGGTTTAACCCCCTTCACTGCTGGAAGACAGTGAGTTCACATCCACTGTGTCCAGGGCTGGGCATAGGAAGGCAGTGAGTTCATATCTACTGTGTCCAGGGCTGGGCATAGGAAGGCTGTGAGTTCACATCCACTGTGTCCAGGGCTGGGCATTGGAAGGCAGTGAGTTCACATCCACTGTGTCCAGGGCTGGGCATTGGAAGGCAGTGAGTTCACATCCACTGTGTCCTGGGCTGGGCATTGGAAGGCAGCGAGTTCACATCCACTGTGTCCAGGGCTGGGCATTGGAAGGCAGTGAGTTCACATCCACTGTGTCCTGGGCTGGGCATTGGAAGGCAGCGAGTTCACATCCACTGTGTCCAGGGCTGGGCATTGGAAGGCAGGGCCCTGTCAGTTCTTTCTGATGTTTTAAACTTCCCAAAGTCAGGTACACATTCACACCAAGGTAGAGTCAGGAAAATCAGAGCAAAGTGCCTTTCCCAGGACATAACACCAGGTGGAAACGGGGGATCGAACCCAGACCAACGGATCAGAAACCCAACACCTTATCAGCTGTACAATGGTTCCTCCTGGAGGAAGAAGTCCAAACGCAGAATGCTGACTGACACTTTGACCTGTGAGCTGTTTTATCTCAGTGATAGGACAGCCCTTCACTGACACTTTGACCTGTGAGCTGTTTTATCTCAGTGATATGACAGCCCTTCACTGACACTTTGACCTGTGAGCTGTTTTATCTCAGTGATGGGACAGCCCTTCACTGATACCCTGATATGTGAGCTGTTTTATCTCAGTGATAGGACAGCCCTTCACCGACACCCTGACCTGTAAGCTGTTTTATCTCAGTGATGGGACAGCCCTTCACTGACACCCTGACCTGTAAGCTGTTTTATCTCAGTGATGGGACAGCCCTTCACTGACACCCTGACCTGTAAGCTGTTTTATCTCAGTGATGGGACAGCCCTTCACTGACACCCTGACCTGTGAGCTGTTTTATCTCAGTGTGTGTGGGGGGGGTGGGTGGGCAGCCATTCACTGACACCCTGACCTGTGAGCTGTTTTATCTGTGAGGGGACAGCCCTTCAATGATGAGCACACTTGTCTACAGCAGTCAAAGGGTTAAACTAATAATATTTCTTAGAGGTGAGGAAGGATGACAGAGACATTTTGAAACCTCCTCCTGTCTTCCCACACTGCATCATCATGGCTGAAGGGGTGAATCACACAGCCATTTGCATTTTTATGTGGACAGATAATCTGCCCTTCGGTGCGTACAGCTCAGCAATGATGCTGGGAGTTTACAGGTGATGAAAAACAGATAAATAAAATGTTGTTATGTTGCTTTGCTGAAGTGTGTGTGTGTGTTTGTGCATGTGCATGTGTGTGCATGTATGTGTATATGTGAGAGAATGAAGGAGAGGGAGAAATCTGCAAACAAATACACCCCCCACACACCCTCCCTCACACAGATACACAGACACAGACACACACACCAAGACATCCCAAGCAAGCAGCTTACAACATTATTCCCATGGAAGGAGACAAAAAGCACTCATATACCTCTATAAATTGTATTCATATAATCCTCCCCTGTCAGGAAGAAATCAAAAAAATATATATCACATTTCAGACACATTTGCCTTCACAGAAGAGACACAGAAATGGGCGTTGTGAGACACAGGAATGGGCCTCAACAAAATCACTGTTGTTTTTATGTGCCATACTCTCCAGCCATAGGCGAAAAGTGGATTCAGCAATAAACTCAAAAATGTCTAGACATAAGAGTAATAGGATTAAAGCTAAAGAAAAAAAAAAGACTGTGAAAAAACTGTCCCATATCATAAATGTGTTTGTTCTCTAAAAAGAATTAAAAAAATTACGAGAAAGATTTCATTACAAAAAAATTGAAACAACAAAAAGTTCTTTTGTAATATCCAATTTCTAAGTGCACTTTAAAGGATCTGTTGTTTAATCATCCCCAAAGTACATTATCATTCTTTCATAAAACAAACATTGATTTTATCATAGGTCATTACAAGGATGAAGAGGGGTATGTGTATCTTTATCTATCTATCTATCTATCTATCTATCTATCTATATATATATATATATATATATATATATATATACATACATACATATATTTGTGTTTGTATTTGTATTTCTCTTTTTATCACGACAGATTTCTCTGTGTGAAATTTGGGCTGCTCTCCCCAGGGAGAGCGCATTGCTACACTACAGTGCCACCTTTTTTTTCTTTCTTTTTTTTTGTTGTTGTATTTTTTCATGCATGCAGTTTGTTTTGTTTTTCCTATTGAAAAAAAAAAATATATATATATATACATATATGGAGAGACACAGAGAGAGAGACAGAGAGGCAGATAGACAGACAGATAGACAGAAAAATAATCCCAAGCCCTGTCTTTGTTTTCCACACGAAGTTTGGAGAAGTGTCAAAAGCAGTCTTTGTTTAGCTTGTAACCTCAAAAACTGATTTCTGCTTGGGATGGGATGGTGGTGGTTAGGAGTGGAGGGGAGTGTTTAAAGATCTCTCAATGATGCTCATGTTAGCCATTTTGTTCCTCCTTCATTAATTTGTTTCTATTCATATGATTACACATACGCACACATGCACACACACATACACACACCATCACATGCACACACACAGACTCTTTCTATCTCTATCTCTCTCTCTCTCTCTCTCTCACACACACACACACAACCACTAAAACACCACTCATGCCTTCAAAGCAGTCATAACTGCAGTCCTTCCCTTCACAAGACAGAATCCAGACACAAACTCCAACAACTCAAACACTCTTTCTTTTCCAGACCCTACCAACTCTCTACAGACAGCACTTGTTCCAAAATACCTACAACACAAGGACCTGAACATGTGCGTCTTCCTTACCCACCCCTATCCGGCACCTCTCTGCCCACAGTGTCTTCCTTACCCACCCCTATCCTGCACCTCTCTGCCCACAGTGTCTTCCTTACCCACCCCTATCCGGCACCTCTCTGCCCACAGTGTCTTCCTTACCCACCCCTATCCTGCACCTCTCTGCCCAGTGTTCAGCACTAAGACCGACTGACTGACAGGCTGGCTCAACCAGGGACACACACACACAGAGAAATACCTGTGCTTCACACCAGAATGGAGGGATCAATTTACCTGTAAATGATGTTCTGTGAGTGCAGGTAACCAATCGCACTGGCCATCTCAGCTGCATAGAATTTCGCCCGTTGTTCTGGGAAGTATCGTTCTCGTTGCAAGTGGAAGAACAGCTGAAAAATAAGTGGGAAAAAAGCGATATCAGTGATTAAAGAAATGAAATGTCCAGAAAGAATAATTGTGCTTAGTGGATAAATTCTGTGAATATTTGATCAATGCTTTGATAGGGTATATATACTTCCATATCAATATTGGTTAGTGTATAAAAAACGAATCGCTCAGAATTGATAATAATGCATTAATCGTTGGATGATACAATCTTTTAAATATTTATTGATACTTTCATCAGGTTCACTTCTGTCTGTTACTGTGAGCTTTCTGTTTTCTGTTACAACACGCATGTACACATGCATTCAAATACGCACACAGGCACACACACACTCCCACAAACACACACACCTCTTTCAGCACACATATACTCTCGGTCTCTCTTTCTCTCTCCCCCCACACACATGCACTTACTCAACCGCTCTCTCTTGTATGCTCTCTCACAAAATACTCACACACACACACACGCACACACACCCACACACACACACGCACACACACACGTGTATGTGTGCGCGCCCACATTCAAATAACAGGCGAAAACATGCATTTACCCCTGCCCCATCCAAACAATTCCACACACACACTAACAAACATACATGCACACACAATCACAAACACTCCCCCACCGCCCCCACCCCCTCACACCCGACACACATACTGACACACACACAATCACACACACAAACACTCCCCGACCCCCCACACCCGACACACATACTGACACACACACAATCACACACACAAACACTCCCCCACCCCCCACACACCCGACACACATACTGACACACACACAATCACACACACAAACACTCCCCCACCCCCCCACACACACACTGACACACACAGACTGGCCCTGACCTCTCCCCCATTGACGTAGTCAAGAACAAAGTACAGCTTGTCAGCGGTCTGGAAGCTGTAGTGCAGTCCCACCAGGAACGGGTGTTGTACGTTCTTCAGAAGCACGTTCCTCTCCGACATGATGTGCTTTGCTTCATTGCGCTTCATGATCGCTGCCTTCTGCAGCACCTGTAAGTCAGCACTTCATGTCAAACCACTGTTCTATGTGTCTGCAGCACCTGTAAGTCAGCACTTCATGTCAAACCACTGTTCTATGTGTCTGCAGCACCTGTAAGTCAGCACTTCATGTCAAACCACTGTTCTATGTGTCTGCAGCACCTGTAATTCAGCACTTCATGTCAAACCACTGTTCTATGTGTCTGCAGCACCTGTAAGTCAGCACTTCATGTCAAACCACTGTTCTATGTGTCTGCAGCACCTGTAAGTCAGCACTTTATGTCAAACCACTGTTCTATGTGTCTGCAGCACCTGTAAGTCAGCACTTCATGTCAAACCACTGTTCTATGTGTCTGCAGCACCTGTAAGTCAGCACTTCATGTCAAACCACTGTTCTATGTGTCTGCAGCACCTGTAAGTCAGCACTTCATGTCAAACCACTGTTCTGTGTGTCTGCAGCACCCAGCACTTCATGTCAAACCACTGTTCTATGTGTCTGCAGCACCTGTAAGTCAGCACTTCATGTCAAACCACTGTTCTATGTGTCTGCAGCACCTGTAAGTCAACACTTCACAACAAAACAGGCTTCTTTCATAACATTCACAATTTTGTCTGAAACTGTACCCAAAAAGATAACAATCACCACAGTACTCTCATTCACACATATTACTGTCGTCCGAAGAAACATTTTCTTTTTGCTTCCAAGGTTTTCAAGCTTTTGCCAGTATAAAACCTGACGCAAAATGACACCGACTACCCAACAATATTCTCCTACACACACATAATAGCTACATTGTGAAGAATGCTCAGGTGTTTGATCTTTTGTTTGCTTTTTTTGTTGTTGTTGTTGTTGTTGTTTACCTTGACAGCATACACCTGCTTCTCTGAGCGGTGGCGAGCCAACAGCACTTTCCCAAAGCTCCCTTTGCCGATCACCTTGAGGAACTCAAAGTCACTGGGCCGTACACTGAAACACACACACAGTCACCATCAGTTTTTTTGGTTTAGTTTTTTTCCTCAGTTTTCAGTTCCAAGGAGGTGTCAAAGTGTGAACTGATCCATACATGCTACACCACATCTGCTTTAAAAAAAAAAAAAAAAAAAAAAAAAAAAAAAAAAATATATATATATATATATAGAGAGAGAGAGAGAGAGAGAGAAATCAGATGCCTGATCTTCACATAAACTGAATGCCCTGATCAAGCCTCTCGGAACAGGATCTTCATGTAGCCAGCCCAAAGCAATCACTGAATCATGTCTGACCGACACTGGATGCAAGGTTAAACCTGTTTCTGTGCCTTTTTTTTCCACTTTGTCATGTTGCGGCCTTCACTTTTTAACCCTTCACTTACTTTCAATGCCGTTTCTGACTTGACCATGGCCAGTGACTATCAAGATGGATGAGGTTTGCATGCAAGCTCCATTGTATCGATGAAACTTTTTTTTCTATCATATCTTACTCTCTTGACCTTTAACTCACAGATTGCAACAATTTCATGATGCTGGGAAGTTCATGTCAATATGTCAATGCAGTACAATATGATGAGTTTTTGGTGTTGTTTTTGCTGGTCATGCCCTTTCAGAGTAAGAGCCTTACTCACATGCCAATTATCCTGAATCCCCCAAACACAGCCACGCCCAGGTCAAACCCTGCCCACTTTCCAGTTTTTCTACATCACTCGGGGGGGGGGGGGGTTAAACAAATGCACATGTGTGCATGCACTGGTGCGGGCGCGCGCGCACACACACACACACACACACACACACACACACTCACTCACTCACACACACACACACACACACACACGCACTCACACACATACACACACACACACACATACACACACTCACACACATACACACACACACACACACACACACACACACACACACAATCAATCAATCAACCATCCTTGCAAAAGCCAAAATGACTGAGACAAATAGATAAAAGACAAGAACAAGCCCTTTCACTTGGCTTCTTTCTATATCCATTACGCAGAAAATAAAGAAGGAAAAAAAACCCTGTTCTTGGCCCCAGGAAGAAGTTTTGGTCAAGAGACGAAAATGTACCACATTAAAAAAAAAACAACAACCTTGTTTTGAGTCAGTTGCATTGAAAACATGAAAATAAACTGCATCATTATGCAACGACGCACACAAGAAATGTAACAAACATGAAGACTGAGATGAGCAAAAACCAAAGTCACAGACTGCACAAGTGTTTGATTGAGGGTGGAGGGGGTGGGGGTGGTAAGGGCTGCGGAGGTGCAGAGGGAGGGATGAGGAGATGGGGGAAGTGGGGGAGGGGGGGCAGAGAGTGAGGAACCACTGCCCGAATTCACGTAATGGGACAACGTGGCCACTGTCACTGTTTTCAGCAGCGTGGTCATCCCCGGCATGTGTCAGCTGTGAAATGTTGTTCCCACTGTTTACTCCCACTGCACGTGAGGCCTGTCAAAATGACCCACACTGAATTGTTTTATGTTGTTTTTTCCTGTCTGTGCGTGGTGTGTGTGTGTGTGTGTGTGTGTGTGTGAGTGTTTCTCACTGTAAGGAATGTGTCAGACACACCCATCAGCATATATCCTCCCACTTCCCAGACAGGAGGGGCATGCACGCACACACAGAAAAACAACATATTTATCATACATATGCAGATGCACACAGCAAGCGTAAACACTGACACTTGAACACATGCATATACGCTTGAATATCCATCCTCCAGACACAAAATACGCTGACTGACTCTCTCACTCTCCCTCTCTCTCTGGAGTGATGGTATGGAGGTAACGCGTCTACCCAGGAAGTGAGAGAATCTAAGCGTGCTGGTTTGAATCACGGCTCAGCCGCCGATTTTTTCTCTCCACTAGACATTGAATGGTGGTCTGGACGCTAGTCATTCGGATGAGACAATAAACCGAGGTCCCGTGTGCAGCATGCACTTAGCGCACGTCAAAGAACCCATGGCAACAAATGGGTTGTTCCTGGCAAAATTCTGTAGAAAAATTCACTTTGATAGGAAAAACAAATAAAACTGCATGCTGGAAAAAAAAAAGAAAAAAAAAAGGGTGGCGCTGTAGTGTAGCGACACGCTCTCCCTGGGGAGAGCAGCCCAAATCTCACACACAGAAATTTCTTGTGATAAAAAGAAATACAAAAACAAAATACAAATATATATATATATATATATATATATATATATATACACACAATAGATATATCACACGTGCGCACAGGCGCATGGTGCAATGTGCTTCTTTTTCTATGTGCACTTGTCAATCTCAAACTTTTTTTTCTTTTTCTTTTTTATCCATTGCACTTGTTTGAACTGTCAAATGCCCTTGATGGTACAGTTCAATCTAAGCTGAGATGATTGGAGACTTACAACAAAAAGCTTCAGGTGCTTGCCTGATTTAGCCACTACCCCCCACCCCCATCCCCTGACTCTCACCCCTTATTTCTCATCACTGACCCCCCACTCTCACCCCTTATTTCTCATCACTGACCCCCCACTCTCATCCCTTATTTCTCATCACTGACCCCCCACTCTCATCCCTTATTTCTCATCACTGACCCCCCACTCTCATCCCTTATTTCTCATCACTGACCCCCCACTCTCACCCCTTATTTCTCATCACTGACCCCCCACTCTCACCCCTTATTTCTCATCACTGACCCCCCACTCTCATCCCTTATTTCTCATCACTGACCCCCCACTCTCACCCCTTATTTCTCATCACTTACCCCCCACTCTCATCCCTTATTTCTCATCACTGACCCCCCACTCTCACCCCTTATTTCTCATCACTTACCCCCCACCCCCATCCCCTCTCACCCCTTATTTCTCATCACTTACCCACCACCCCCATCCCTTATTTCTCATCACTTACCCCCCACCCCCATCCCCTCTCACCCCTTATTTCTCATCACTTACCCCCCACCCCCATCCCCTCTCACCCCTTATTTCTCATCACTTACCCACCACCCCCCTCCCCTGACTCTCACACTTATTTCTCATCACTTACCCACCACCCCCATCCCCTGACTCTCACCCCTTATTTCTCATCACTTACCCCCCACCCCCATCCCCTGACTCTCACCCCTTATTTCTCATCACCTACCCCCAACCCCCATCCCCTGACTCTCACCCCTTATTTCTCATCACTGACCCCCCACCCCCATCCCCTCTCACCCCTTATTTCTCATCACTTACCCACCACCCCCCTCCCCTGACTCTCACACTTATTTCTCATCACTTACCCCCCACCCCCAACCCCTGACTCTCACCCCTTATTTCTCATCACCTACCCCCCACCCCCATCCCCTGACTCTCACCCCTTATTTCTCATCACTTACCCCCCACCCCCATCCCCTCTCACCCCTTATTTCTCATCACTTACCCACCTCTCACATCCTGCTGCACTCACGAGTCGTGTGGGTGTGGGTGTGGGTGTGTGTGTCAGGCTTGGAGTGTGCATGTTCAGTATCTCTCACCGGGTCTCACCAACGTGTTTTTTTCTGGTTTCTTTTTAGGAATCATGATTAATAACCCGTCCGCCAAACTTTGTTTTCTTTTTCTTTTCTTTTTTTCTCTAAGATGTCATATATTTGTCACTTTGTGTTATTTTTGTTGCTGTTGTTGTTGTATTACGTTGTGTTTAATTAACCTTTTTTTCGGGATGTAGGGGGGACGGGGGGATCTCACTTTTCTTTTTCTTTTTTTCTTTGACGCACGTCCACATTCACCTTCTCTCCCTAACCACGCACGCACGCACACACACGCATGCACACGCGCGCACACACACACACACACACACACACAGTGACAACCCACACGGTACCAACTTGGAACAAGAACCGGATCTTCGCTCGCCAACGACATTAATTCAAAACAGCACACGTCAACCATAAGACAGCAGATTGTACTGGACAGGCGTCAACAATGCTCTGTTTTGTCTAAAAACATCACACACACACACACACACACACCACACACACACACACACACAAAACACCCATCACAGGAAAACGTCACTACTTACAAGACACCACATGCCATATCATCTGAAGGCCTATTGCTCAATGTAGCTGACATTAGAAGTAAGAAAAAAACCTTGGAAACACACATGAACAAAACAAACGAAATAATAAAAGGTGGTGGCAAAAGTCTGTGTGAGCATGATGCAGCTGAAACGAAAGCGGGTTGTATTTATAAATAACATCAGTTTGTCAAACACTTAAAAGAAAAGGAGAAATGTTTGTGTGACACCTTTACGGCGATGAAAGTACTGTAACCATTAGTAAACATTTTCAGTCTGGATAGTGTGTGTGTGTGTGTGTGTTCTCTTCACCATACCCTCCCCCCCCACCACCCCCAACGCTCCCTCTCTCTCCTCCTGTGCTGACCAACCCCGTCCCACCTCTCACGCGACAAAGAAAATTATAGGACATCACCAATAACAGCAATAGACACAAGGGAAGGGCCCGCGCGCACACACACACACACACCCGCACACACACACACACACACACACACACCCGCACACACACACACACCCGCACACACACACACAAAATCATACGTTCACCGTCTTCGTGAGGGGGTGACTTCAAAGGCGGTCAGTGAACTCCAGATTATCACACCAACCGTACCCCTTACAACACTCCCACTTCAAAAAAAAAAAAAATCCATCACCCCCCCCCTCTCCCGGTCACACACACAGATAACGTATTCCAGTGCTGCAAAACAAAATAACAAGGGATCAGTATTTAGATCAGGTCACGCCCCCCTCCAGCCCCACAACCCTCCCCTGGTCGTTGAACTAGCTATACACTAACTCTGACATCATCGTAATCGTCACTCTGCTGGGAAAAAAGTCAACAAAAACGGCGGTCATTGGTCCCAGTGCGCGCGCACATGTATCTGTGCACATGTGCGTTTGTTAGAGAGAGAGGGAGAGACAGAGACTGAGACAAACAGAGACGTGGAGACAGAGAGATGATGTGAGTGTGTGATACAATGTTGGAGAGAGAAAGAGACAGAGATACTGAGTGTGCGATACATGGAGAGGGAGCCACATGGAAGCAGAGCGAGAGACTAAGACAGACTGACAGACAAACACACACACACATACTGAGAGAGAGAGAGGGGGGTGGGGGAGGGAGGGCAGACAAACAGTGACAGACACAGAGCCAGAGAGAGAAAGAGCGAGCGTGACATGTAGGGAACGACCTTTCAAAATGTCACAGCAACCTTCCTTGCACGGCCACGGCCAGACGTCAAACCCGGAGTCATAAGCACATCATGTTTCTCTTTCATTTTACAGACCACAAACAGGTCACGAACAGGTCAACTGACCGAGTTTTTTTCTACATAGGGCCCGGTGTGAGTGAATGTGTGGGAGGGGGAAGGGGGTGGGTGGGTTTGGGTGTGCGTTGTGTGTGTGTGGTGCGCGCGCGCGCGCATCAGTGTTAATGCATGTATGTGAATGCTAGCGAATGCGTTTGTGTACGTGCTTGTGCACGGGCGCAGGCGCGTGTGTATGTGTTTGTATGTGAGACGTGTATATTATATGTGTGTGAACGCGCGCGCCTCTGTGTGTGTGT
>NC_134878.1:932500-950000 GCF_041734735.1 Babylonia areolata | reverse complement strand
AGAAGCGGAGACAGCAACAAAGACACGAGCAACAGCAACAAAGACACGAGCACAGCAACAAAGACACGAGACAGCAACAAAGACACGAGCACAGCAACAAAGACACGAGACAGCAACAAAGACACGAGCAAACAGCAACAAAGACACGAGCACAGTTTCAGTTGCTCAAGGAGGCGTCACTGCGCTCGGATAAACCATATACGAGCACAGCCACGAGCAAACAGCAACAAAGACACGAGCACAGCAACAAAGACACGAGCAACAGCAACAAAGACACGAGCAACAGCAACAAAGACACGAGCACAGCAACAAAGACACGAGCAAACAGCAACAAAGACAGAGCACAGCAACAAAGACACGAGCAAACAGCAACAAAGACACGAGCAAACAGCAACAAAGACACGAGCACAGCAACAAAGACACGAGACAGCAACAAAGACACAAGCAAACAGCAACAAAGACACGAGCACAGCAACAAAGACACGAGCACAGCAACAAAGACACGAGCAACAGCAACAAAGACACGAGCACAGCAACAAAGACACGAGACAGCAACAAAGACACGAGCAAACAGCAACAAAGACACGAGCACAGCAACAAAGACACGAGCAAACAGCAACAAAGACACGAGACAGCAACAAAGACACGAGCAAACAGCAACAAAGACAGAGCACAGCAACAAAGACACGAGACAGCAACAAAGACACGAGCAAACAGCAACAAAGACACGAGCACAGCAACAAAGACACGTGCAAACAGCAACAAAGACAGAGCACAGCAACAAAGACACGAGCAAACAGCAACAAAGACACGAGACAGCAACAAAGACACGAGACAGCAACAAAGACACGAGCAAACAGCAACAAAGACAGAGCACAGCAACAAAGACACGAGCAAACAGCAACAAAGACACGAGACAGCAACAAAGACACGAGACAGCAACAAAGACACGAGCAAACAGCAACAAAGACACGAGACAGCAACAAAGACACGAGCACAGCAACAAAGACACGAGCAAACAGCAACAAAGACACGAGCAAACAGCAACAAAGACACGAGCAACTGAGGAAAAGTAGTGCACGACCCCAGGCGACAGGCATTTCCCAAAGGACGATGCCAACAACTTGTCAGCTGAAAAGTGAAAACACATTTTGACCCTGTGCACACAACCACCCTTCCACCAACGTCAAGTGAAGACACCCACACAAACGTCACCAGCGCTACAATGTAAACACCACGCCATCAGTCAATCGAATGAGACGACAAACCCGGATCCCGTGTGCAGCAAGTAATCAGCGCAAGTAAAAGATCCCATGGCAACAAAAGGACTGTTCCTGACAAAATTCTGCAGGAAGAAAAATCCACGATGACAGTCAAACAAATACGCTTGCAGACAAGAAAGAAAATGGTGGCACAGCACTGTGGCGATGTGCAGCCCGAATATCACAGACAAATCCTGTTGTGAAAGGAGAAAAAAAAGTAGTGCAATGCAAGGAAATGCAATGCAATAAATACAACACAATACACACACGGACAGGGACACTCAGAGAGGGGGGAGACAAAGAGGCAGACAGAGACAGAAGGTGACAGATGCAGAACGCGTGCCTCAAGCAGTCGACGAAGAAAAGAATGAAAAATGGTGCAGTTTGCTGTTTCAGTAACTTAATATTCTGACAATGCCTAGGTTACAACAACAAAAAATAAAAACAATGATGCAGACGACAACAACCTGTCTTCATGATTTATGCTACGTACATACGTTATATAGAAATTGGTGTGCGTCACTGAGACTGATACAAGCGCACGCGTGCCAGTGGGTGCAGTTGTGTCTGTGTGTGTGTGTGTGTGTGTGTTTCAACCACGAGCAGAAACACGTGCAAACCATCTGCCATGTGTGATACCAATAAACAAGACGTAGCTTTTGACAAATAACAGCAAGTTACTAACCTACTTTCTGCTGAAAGGTGATGATTTAATCGCCAGATTTTCTCGCATGTCTGCCTGTTTGTCTCATGTGCACGCGCACGTACACACACACACACACACACACACACACACACACACACACAAACTACACCCACTGGCACGCATCCCTGTAACCAATACGGCCGCTCTGCCTCTCACTCCTTCCAACACAAAGCACGAACGAACGCAGCAGTAATTAACTTCATAACAGAAGCACGATACACAATATACAACACGTTCAAACAAAAAACAAACAATAACAACACTAACGCCATGGCATCAAATTGCCCACTTTTCATGTCAAATCAAACACAAAACATCACCAGCTGCAAACCCTATAACCATGAAATCTCCATGAAATAAACGCAACAGGTGTGGACATTCTAATAAGGCGAACTATACGTTTAATTTTCTGCTGACTGTGTACTTTTCCTTTACTCCTCTCTCCAACACCCCCATCAAGCTCATAGCTACACATAAATGCATACGTACATCGTCTGAGTATAATTATTATTATATACACACATCCTCCTCCACAGATTCATTACTTAAACAATACATGTACATACACAATGTGGCAGAAAGAAGTTTTAAACAGGCAGAGAAAACATCAGGGGCAGACAGACAACCAGATAGAGAGAGAAAGAGAGACAGCAGAAACACGAGAAGTGAAACACGCACAGAAACACAGGGGTTGGTAGACCGGGTCTGTGTGTGTGTGTGTGTGTGTGTGTGTGTGTGTGTGTGTGTGTGTGCGTGTGCGCGCATGGCAGTGATGGCAATGTCGTAGGGTTTTACATCCTTGTTATTATTAAAATTTAAAACTGCACCGAAAAGACACTCGTGTTTTCCAGAAAAAAAGCTTCCTGTCACCAACATTCAGGAAGAAAAAGCTGTTCGGGGCAGCGTCTAATTTTATCAAACAAATTTCATATGGAAACCAAGGCAGTCATCAACCCCAAGTCGGTGAGGGTGGGAGGAGGTCTGCATTCAATCTGAGCTGTGAATACAACGTACACCTTAGTAATCGGCATCCACTGAAACGTTCATGTCCCACATTTCCCCCACCGTGCATTCAGCTCGACACGGAAATATCCCCAGTCACCTGTTCACCGTGTTGACACGGGTCGGTTGTTGCTCTTGATTAACCCTGCTATGCTGATGCAGTTATCTTTTTCAAGCAGTTTTAAACACACACACACACACACACACACATTATTCAGGATGTTATTAATCCTGTAACCACTTTCGTGATATGGAGAATACGAATCTAACTTCAAACAAGGAAAGAACAACAGGACAGTGTGCAAGGTTTTCCACTGAAAACGGATAGCTAAAAATAAAGTTTTAAACTTAACTAAACTTAAATTAATGAAAAACATACCAAACAACTTCAATTAATTCGATAACTTTACTCAAGTTTAATATTGATAAAGCCTTCCTAGATCCTGAAAGTAATCTGCAGAAGAAGCTGTTTTTAAAGTAAACATTTGTAAACTCTCTCTCTCTCCCTCTCTCTCTCTCACACACACACACACACACACACACACCACAGTACCTTTTTTCTTTATTTTATTAATAACTCGTGCACAATATTCTACACGACATAAATCTTCACGGCTTGACAACGCTGGATAAAACCGCTCCCCCTTCTTTCAACACGGACACGTACGAACCGAAAACCTCCAGAAGGAAGACAGCGGAACAACACCTTCACTGATCTGGCCCACTCATCAATCAGGCCCGGCGGTTTCATACCTGCCAACATAGATCTCCATTTCCCCCACTCCCGTCGTGAGTGCACGGCAAGCTGGTTTTTCAGCCCACCAACATACGCCACCATCCCCCACGAAAAAAATAAAATAGAATAAAATAAGAGAGAGAGAGAGGGTGGGTGGAGTTCAAAAAAAGAGAAGAAAGTACCGCCATCGGTGGCTGCTAAATAGGGCCAGTGAAGTTTCCGGTTCTGGGGGGTCATCGGGTTCGTTGACGAGGGAGTTCGATAAGTGTGTGTGTGTAGAGTGTGGGTGGTGGAGGTTGGGTTGTCTATGAATGATCGTATAATGCGACGTGGGGCGTCTGCCTCTGTCCACACACATAATCTGACAGACAGCAACAGAGGCATGACAGAGGCAAAGACAGAAAGGTAGAAAGAAAAAGACAGACATAAGCAGGCACATAGCTTCATGAAGGAAGAGAGAGAGAGAGGCAGAGACAGACAAACAGATAGAAAAACAGACAGCGTGAGACGAACGAACAGACAGACACACATATATACAGAAAGAGACATAGACAGTGAGGGTTAACAAAACTGGAACATGGAGAGACAATGCCTCAGTCAGTGAACTGGCTTTCATGGGCCCCACCACAACAGCCGACGGAAACCCCGCTCATGTGGACTGCCGTTTTGTGGGCAGGAAGAGCAGCGGAATCCCTTGGGGCGGCATGGACGCCGAAGGTCCATTTCCACATCGTCACAGCTGCCAGTTTTCCTTCTTTTTGATGTTGTTGTTGCTGCTGCTATTGTTGTTGCTGTTGCTGTTGTGTTTTAGAAGTTACTGAAGGTGACTGGTTGGCGGGTAAAGATACACACACACACACACACACACACACACACACACACAAATCCCTAAGAATAACGATCGAAGGGAGTTGATCGTGTTTATTTTGTATTCATGACCCAGTTCATGAATCCCTTTCTTCTCACGCACCCACACCAGAACCCTTTAGTCTTCCGTTCCGAAGTTTCAAACAAACAACTTGAACAGCCTACATCATAATTATTATGTTACTAACATAGGCAACTGGGACGTTTTGGTCGCAAAGAAACAGACAACGAGGATATTTATCATCCAGGACAGAAGAGCAAAAGTGTGTTTGTTTTTTGTTTTTTTTAGTGGTAATAAAGGCCTTTTTTCATTCTCCCCCTTTCCCTTATCAATTTTTTCTTCCGTTATTTCTTTCTGTTACCTACTGGCCTCCAGAAGACACACCCTGGGAAGCTCTCCAGTGACCCAAATTAATGATAGAGAGGAGAACGGGGGTGGGGAGAGATGGGGAGTGGAAGAAAAGGTTGAACAAGGGGAGATCAGCGAACTGCTGCAAACCACACCCATCGTCATCATGTTCTCTCGCTCTCTGGAGAATTGCTGGACGTTTCGGCACGAAGACACCGCTCCTGACAGCATGAAGGAGATCGGAAAACTCTATCTCTCTCTCTCTCCTCCCACCCACCCCCCTCCCTCCTCCTAATATTATTACAACTGGACTCCCCCTTCCCATCCTCTCGCCTCGTCCCTCGTATGTATGTCTGAGTCTCTCTCTCTCTCTCTCTTCTCCTTCTTCTTCTTCTTCCTCGTACCACTGTCCTCAGTTCAACTTGTTCACAATGAAGCTAATAAAAAGATTCGCACCAAAAAAGATAAATTTCATTTCTGACTGTATTGATCAGCGAAACAAATCTCTTTTTGTCCGTGGACTTAGTTGTCTGGTTCAACTGAAAATTTTTCAGCAGCATCTGATTAACGAAAAGAAAAATCGGTGGAAATAAGAGAGACAGACAGACAGACAGACAGACAACAGAAAGACAGATGGACAGACAACAGACAGACAACAGAAAGACAGATGGACAGACAACAGAGAGACAGACAACAGAAAGACAGATGGACAGACAACAGAAAGACAGACAGACAACAGAAAGACAGATGGACAGACAACAGAAAGACAGATGGACAGACAACAGAAAGACAGACAGACAACAGAAAGACAGATGGACAGACAACAGAAAGACAGACAGACAACAGAAAGAGATGGACAGACAACAGAAAGACGGACAGACAACAGAAAGACAGATGGACAGACAACAGAAAGACAGATGGACAGAGAGTCTGATTGGCTCAATCTGACAACCAGCCACCTCTTCAATCAACCAATCAGAAAAGATAGCCCCTGAGAACGATACTGATTGGCTGATCTTCGTTTATCTGACAATACAACTTTTCCTCTTTCATGCAATACAGATGAATAAAAGGGACGCAACTTCAACCCACTTCTGCTCAGCAGCGTTTCCCATCAAGTTGCGTGCATGTAAAGGAGGAGGTAGAGTAAAAACACCAACCAACCAACCAACCACGAAATATCCCCTTAGAAACGGTTTCAAAGCCGACAAACACTATTTCCCTTAACCATAAAACGAGAAAACAACAAAAGCAAAGCCAAACTGCTTTGAACAAAGATGAGTCCCTTGACTGCTAGGGCCGTAGTGTCAATGATGACGTCATCAAGACGGGAGATAACTCTGGAAAGCTGAAATTTCTCTCCCTCTCTCTTCTTTTTTTTAAATTAATTTATTTTTTTTCCTTCTTTATTCTAATCCGGTAAATATCTCCGAAACAATTTTTCCGTTTTTTGTCGATTGTCCTTGCTATTGATATACATCATGACTTGAAACACCACTTTCTATGAAACAATTTTTCCGTTTTTTGTCGATTGTCCTTGCTACTGATATATATCATGACTTGAAACACCACTTTCTACGAAACAATTTTTCCGTTTTTTTGTCGATTGTTCTTGTTATTAATATATATCGATCATGACTTGAAACACCACTTTCTCCCTTTGTAAGGGTTTTCTTTTTTTTTTTTTCTTTTTTTGTTTGTTGTTGTTTTCTTTCGTTTGTTTGTTTCTTTCTTTCTTTTTGCAGCTTTTCTAAAGAGGAATATTTCCAGACCGTTTTCTCAGTTTGGGGCTGAATGTTCTGGGTGTTAATCAAACTGATGACTTGAAACACCTCTTTCTTCTGTTGTTGTGTTTCCCTGACAGTCAAGGGGTCAGTGAACTACACACACAAAACAGAACAAAGCCACACTGCAGCGGACAAAGATGAACGAAGTGTGTGTGTGTGTGTGTGTGTGTGTGTGTGTGTGTGTGTAGAGGAGGAATGGAGCAGAGAATCATGACTGTGGGCCTCACCTGGTTTTCTCAGTGGGGCCCAGGTTGATGGGCTGAGAGTCCTTCGTCCCGTTCTGAAACACCACCACCACACGGTGAAGCAGCCTGGTCGGGGTAGGGATTTTTTTTTTTTTTTTCATTATAAACTTTATCATACTTTCAAACGCAAAAAAATGATAATAATAATATCGCATTAACAGGGGCCACTAATGAATGTAAGCGCATACGCTCTATCTCTCTCACAGATGCTCGCACAAGGACGCATACGTACATACAGACACACACAATGCACAATGCACGCACATTCGCTGACATACACGCACTCAAGACCGCAAACACACACACAAACTCTCTCTCTCTCTCATTTAAAATAAGCAAATCATCTCCGGATAAGTCAGCGAAACTACCAATGGGCTACAGAGTTTGGAAGGAAATTACAATTAATTCCTTTCTTTAGGGGTAAACGAAATCCTACTGTGCTATGAATAATGGAAACTCTAACTTACGTTTAAGGTTCGTCGACAAAACAACACACACACACACACACACACACACACACACACACACAGTTTATCTAAAACGGAACGACTTGGCACAGTGTCCGAGCGAGGAGAACCCCAGTTATCTCTATTTGATATGCGGCGCTGACTTCCAAGCGAACAACAGGGGTTTGTTCTCCATGGCACTTCCAGAACATCGTGGGCTGTCAGGAAGGAATGATGAATTTACTTCTCAGTATACTTCTCTCTCTCTCTCTCTCTCTCTCTCTCACACACACACACACACACACACACACACACAGCCTTTTTTGTTGTTGTTATTGCAGCTTTCATCACTGGTCGTTCAGAGAGAAAGAATGAGAGAGGGGGAGAGAGGGACAGGGTGGGGGGGGGAGGTTGGAGGCGCACGTTTGTGAGTGTGTGTCTGTGATAGAGAGAAACACACACGCACGCGCGCGCATGCACACACACACACACACACACACACACACACACACACAGAGGCAAAGAAAACAGGCAGACAAACAGGGCCCCAATGACCCACCATGCCTTCCACGTCATCTAACTGATCTGAAGGGTCGTCGTCAGAGGCAGCCGCATTCCGTTTGATGTCCAATGCCAGAAACTCCCGCACCTCGGGACTGAAACACAGCGACACCAAGACATCGTCATCGTCATAACAAAGTAAAATCATCATCATCACCATCACTCAAATTCTAGCACGAACAACCCAGATACTACCTTATTTCTCGTGATCTTCCAAAAGTCAACACCAATGCAATGAGAGAGAAAAAGAAGACTGACTGATTGATGGATTGAATCTTCAATGGGTAAAGAATTGGGCACAATAAAGGCCCATTAAACGACATAAATCACAGAAATGAATGAATAAATAAACTGATCAATGAATGAATAAAAAAAGACGGATGAGAAGAATAAATGGAATATTCCATTAACAATAACAAATTGATTAAATGGGCGCGCACGAGCGCGCACGCACACACACTCACAATTAACACAAGCAAACAAATACATACGCACACACTCACGCACATAAACACCCTCTCACACACACGCGCGCGCGCGCACTTGCATTTGTTCGTTTGCTAGCACGATCACACATGCATTCAACTTTTCTAATGAAGAAGAAACACGCAGACAGTAAACGAAACTGGGTTCCTATACGAAATTTAATTAATATGACAAATGTCAGTTTCATGACATGAAATCACGCCCCACACTTACAAAGGTGTACACTGACGGCAAAGGAAGCAGGCCAGAAGGCGTCACTAAAAATAGCCTGCAGGGGTTAACAAGCGTCACTAAAAATAGCCTGCAAGGGTTAACACTTCGCTCTGACACTGATTGCAGGTCTGGTGACCTTACTAAAGATAACTGGCGTGCAGGTGATAAACTGGCGTGCAGGTGATAAACTATCTCCCCCACAGCTTGGCTCAACTCTCCTTCTTCACAGTCACTTCCTTTCTGGACGCTCTACGGAAATGAATCTCTCTCTCTCTCTCTCTCTCTCTCTCTCTCTCTCTCTCTCTCTCTCTCACGTATGTCTCTCTCTTTTCGCTGGAAAACAGACAGACTGACAGAGAGACAGAGACAAACACACACACGGTCACGTAGAAATAAGAGAAAGCATACCAGTCCAATAATGAAAGTAACCCTTTACAGCCTCTACTTTTGTCATGGAAATAAAGACTCCCGTCCAACTCTAAACATTGAAAACAATGTACTAAGCAATCTGCCAATGGATCTACACTGAACAATGTTACCCCCATTTCGATGCAATCTAGCAACTGTCTCAGAAAGAAAGGCGAGGAAGACAGCTTTTTCTTATTTTCTTCTTCTTCTTCTTCTTCTTCTTATTATTATTATTACTGATTGTTGCAGTTGTTTGTTATCAAGTATAATCACATAATAAAATACGTTCACGTCACAGGCAAGTGGCATATTCCACTTGGCCTTGAAATTCTTCCTTGATTATCCTATACAATGTCAATCATTCTGACAGACATGGCTCTGGAGAAAGAAAGACAGAAAGAAAGAGAAGGGAAAAGACAGACAAAGGACACAAACAGTGAGAGTCAGAGTCAATTCACTGGCTGTTCGTGGCACAGTGAAGTCAGCAATCAACAACTGAAATAGATAGGTAAATAAATAAATAAATAAAAACAAAAACAAACAAACAAACAAATAAATAACCTCCACACCTTCTATACGACGCATGCGCCAAAACACGTGCCAACTTCCATGCGGTAATAATTGTTTAGTTCCAATTATTATGAGACGTCAATCGACTTCAGAGGAGTTAATCCAATGTCTGACATCCTTATTATGACAATAATTTGATTCACAAAGAACTGAGATTTCTTTTTTTAATACTGTCGTGGTCGTGACACAGTTCTACAACTATAATTATTACTTCCGTTCGTGTCACACAGCGGAAACGCTTTGTCTCCTCCGTTTGTCTGTCTGTCTGACACGCTGTGCCCCCGCATTCATCCTGTCTGCCGCTCAGAGCTGCTTCTCCCGGTGTGTTTGTGTGTGTGTGTGTGTGTGTGTGTGTGTGTGTGTGTGTGTTTGCGCGCGCGCGCGCTCCAACAAGTGTTGAAGCGCAAGCACGCGTGAATCTGTGCACGATTTCTGATCTCATCTCTCTGTATATATGTCTGCCTGCCCATAACACAATGTACCTGTTTCCTTACGACCTGCCAATGTCAGTGCCTCAGAATGACCTGGCTCCACATCCATCCCGTCCGCTCACTCAGACTCTCAATGATTTAATAAGAGTTCCCAAGAGTCAACTAAGGCGAAATTATAGATGTCGGATAACAGAGAAAAAAGCACTGAAACACTTGAAAAATATACTTTCTCTCTCTTAGTTTGTCTGTGTCCCTGCCTGCTCGCCAATGTCTGTATCTCTCTCTCTTCCTCCTCCTCCTCCCACACTGCCTCTCCTCTCACCCTCCCTCCTTATCTCTGCAACTCTCCCCTCTCTCCCATCCCCTGCTCCTTCAATCTCTGAACGCAGACAAAACATACCAATAATACCTGTAATAAATAAACTGCTGTCTGCAATAAACTGCAATGTCTCCGACCCCAAAACCATGACTCGCACATTTGACCCCCCCCCCCCCCCCCGTCCCCCCCCTCTCTCTCTCTCTCTCAATATCGCAAACACACACACACGCACACACACACACACACACCCTTCATCTCCTTCGCAACCTTCTGTTATATTCTGTGCAACATTACCGGCTTCGTCATCACACATAAAACTCCCGACGAGTTAAGCTCCAAGTTTGGAACAACCCATTCCCACTTCTTCCTCAACGTTTATAGTTAGAGAGCGTGTGAGTGTGCGTGCGTGCATGTATGTGTGTGCTCGCACGTGTGTGTGTGTGTGTGTGTGTGTGTGTGTGTGTGTGTGTGTGTGTTTATGAATATACAAATGCACAGATAGACAGACAGATAGATTAGATCTGCGTGTGCGTGCGTGTGTGTGTGTATGTGTGTGTGTGTGTGTGTGTGTGTGTATGAGCGCACGCACACACTTGTGTGTTGGAAGGGGGATGAGTCACTAACGGATACTGTCCAGCAAACACAATGGTTATGATTTCTTCAAGTCACTCATCGGATGTGGTTTTTATGGGTTAAAAACTGTTACAAGAATTTTCAGCGCGAAGCTTTCCCAACGGCAGTCCCTTTAACGGGCATTTTAACACTCTCCTGAGACCACTACAGCAGGGCAGCTGAAAGGTTTCAAAGTTTGTATCTTTCTCTGGTTGTTTGTCTTGTCTAATGCCCTCTTACTCTCTCTGAAGACTGATGATATTAATATTAGAATCACACACACACACATACACACACACACACACACACGATCTATTATTAACTAGAAAGCAACGATTTTAGTGCCCCCCACCCCTCCCCCTTCTGACACATACAGCAAAAACAAAAAATTCGAAAAAACAACAATATCTACAAGGCACAAAGAACAAGGGTGCCAAAATAAACCCAAAACAACAACAGTTTAGATTAGAAAGGACATTAATTCCATTTATCGTCATTCACCGAAACTACGTGATCCGAGAGGTGCGCCATTATTTTTTCAGCACAGTCACGTGCAAAATGACCCTGCCGATCAACAAAGCTCTAACTAAGCAATCACGGCTTAGTTATCAGATCATCGATCTGATAAACGTCATCAGACCTCACCCTCACATTCGGCTCGCCCTGCTCAAGTTAATCTCGTAATTACAAGCAGAAAAATTGGGCGGCCACACGCACAAGCAAAATGTCACAGCATTGAGTCCTCCAGAGATGAACTTCAGCTGTCAGGGAAATCGATATATTTGTATACGTATTTGCCGGTTTTCATCATCAATAGACAGTTAGGAAGCTGAGAGTGTTGATTTTACGGGATAGCCAAGAAGACGTGCTTATTTTACAAACAGTACAAATGCCACCTGACGTGTTGTGAAGGAGAAATGCCGGTGTTTTCAAAGACGCTGTATGCATGTTACAGAAGCACTGGTGGACTTTGCACATTTGTTTTTCCCTCTCCACCAGCAAAATGCTAATTTCCTGACTGAAGTCTTTCCTTTGCTGAAGCGCTGCGGAAATTATTCTCTTTCCACCAGCATTCTGTGTGTGCATGCGTGCCTGCGTTTGTGTGTGTGTGTGTGTGTGTGTGTGTGTGCGTGCGTGCATGTGCGTGTGTGTTGTGTGCGAGCGCACTACCGCGTGTGTGTGTGTGCATGCGTGTGCGCGCGTGTGTGATTGAGTTCATTTTATATCTGACCATATTCTTTTCAACATCTCTTGGTTTTGTTTGTTTGTTTGTTTGTTTGTTTTTTGTCACAAAAGATTTCTCTGTGTGAAATTCGGGCTCCTCTCCGCAGGGAGAGCGCGTCGCTACACTGAGAGCGCCCCCCCATCACTCCACTGATTGATTGATTGATTGATTGATTGATAGGGATACATACAGCACCTACCCTCGGTCGGAGACCAAGCTCTAAGCGCTTTACAAACACGGGGTCATTTGCACAACAGGCTGCCTACCTGGGTAGAGCCGACTGACGGCTGCCACAGGGCGCTCATCATTCGTTTCCTGCGTCATTCAATCAGATTTCAGGCACGCACACATACACACTCAGACAGAAATCTAAGTTTATTTACCCCGCCATGTAGGCAGCCATACTCCGTTTTCGGGGGTGTGCATGCTGGGTATGTTCTTGTTTCCATAACCCACCGAACGCTGACATGGATTACAGGATCTTTAATGTGCGTATTTGATCTTCTGCGTGCGTGTACACACGAATGGGGTTCAGGCACAAGCAGGTCTGCACATATGTTGATCTGGGAGATCGGAAAAATATCCACCCTTTACCCACCAGGCGCCGTCACCGAGAGTCGAAACTGGGACCCTCAGATTGAAAGACCAACGCTTTGACCATTCGGCTACTGTGCCCGTCAATATCGACAAAATGTCTTCATATCGCCAAAACTGAACACAAAATATCGTTTAGAATAAATAATGTCACTGCAATACATTGTGTAAACTTCATTATAAATAAGATGTACAAAGAACATGCAGCCTATCCCTCTCCAAGTTCAGCTCGTTCAATACATGAAGCATCTGCGGTATTTGCTTATCGAAAGAAGCGGTAACAATCTCACTGTTATTTACATTTTCGATCACATGCTGGTTGCTTGTCGTTTTACATTCAGTTTTTATTTCCCCTCGGGCCATTATGATACAGGGAAATCGCCTTCTCTACTGAGGTCCTGTGTGTGTGTGTGTGTGTGTGTGTGTGTGTGTGTGTGTGTGTGTGTGTGTGTGTGTGTGTGTGTCTTACACGTTCGCACTTATCATCAACAACGAAAAAATAAACCAGTTTGTGCAACGGCAGCAACAGATTTGTTAAAAGCAGAACTCGGAACTATTTTGTTAGTAACTTGTTTGCAAAAGTTTACTTGTTTGAAAATAAAAACTGAAACAACAATATTCAACGTTCGCAGACACGAACTGGAATCTAAAACCTGACAATATGTCAAGTGTAATAATAACCCGCATGATAAAACTCCAACTCTTATCCTCACTGTCCAGCGTCACCACGTCTAAGTGTGCCGAGGAGTCAGCCCACCGATTGGCCACAATGTCAGGTTTATCCCTCCATCAATTAGCCTGCTTGGGCCACATGCCACTGAAGTCCACAGACTCCTGGCGGGAGAGTGTTATCCAAGGACGACTGGCTCGGGAACTGTTACAATAGAGGGATCAGCTCTTGGGTGACTGCCAGGAACCGGCATTAATTATATATGGCTAAAGTTCAAGGGCAATGGCGTTTTGTTTGTATTGCGTGTTGTGGGATAAGTTGATCTACTCGAAGAATGACAGGTATGGATGTAGACTGAACAAAATGTAATGACGATGCATGACTCTCTCGGTCTCTCTCACTCTCTGTCTCTCTCATGCACATGTATTTCTAAAACACGCATAAAACACACATATACACAGACACGCATGCACACACAGACACACTCACTTAGCCCCGCCATCCCCCCACCACACACACACACACACACACACACACACACACACACACACAAACCCACACACCCCTCACCAGTTGCTGTCATTATTGTTATTGGCATCAGCCAGGTCCGCGGCAGTGCCTCCCCCCGAGGTGACCGACTCCCCGGACCCCGAGGACGTGGAGGCTCTGTCCAGTTCCGGCACCAGGAAGAAGTCCACGTCACTGTCACCGTTGGCCGCGGCAGGGGTCTGGGACTCCGACCCCGGAACCGTCTGCAGTTTCTCACCGTTGCTCTTAACCTTCCCCTTCTTGCTGAGGTCTCGGATCATGCTGAGGGACCGTTTGCACCGTCGCAACATGATGATGTACCAGTGTTTTCAGGCCCCGTGCTGATCCTCTATCTTCACAAGCTGTTCCGAAGCTTTGGAGTGTGACGGCGTCAGGATGTGAAGAAGCCAACTTTTTTTTCTTTTACCACAGCACCGTTTTCACACCCATGATTATGATCGTTTGATGAGTGTTAACGAGTGTGGACTTCTTTCCGTTTCAAATGATTCCAGACGCAGCAGTCACAGTTCAAGAAGAAAGGCTGGCACGCGGTGATTTTTTATGGCGCCATTATCCCCCGAGTCTATGAGATGAAAACTAAAACTGTTTCTCCTGAAATGGCGTCAGACACAGAAAAGATAACAGTGAAAAACTGACCCACCTTCAAAACAACATGTCAAACAATTCGAGTTTTAAAGAAATTTGTGTTATCCACATCTATAACTGATATTAGCTTCCCAAACTGCGAACTTTGGAAAGCACGTACTTGTTCAGACTACCAGTCTTGCGATCCTACTGTCTCGAATAACACAGCGCTGCATGATTATAAACCGTGCCCATGTCTTTTTTCCAGTCCCTACGTATGTTACCGCGCCGATTATGAACAGAATAACGTCAAAGGAACACCCACACCGTGACGATAATCATCAACAACACCAGGCGATGGCGGCGACTAATTAACTCGTTAAACCAGTTGTTTTGCTTTTGCACGAGATACATTACTCAAAATAAATCCTCAATATCAAAACGTGTTATATGAAGGCTGGGTGCAGCATTCGGAAAATCAGTGCAAACTGCTGCAATGGAACTAAGCAATAAGAAACACTGGCTGATGTTGATATCAGAGCCTTTAAGTCCTACCACGCACAGCGAACTATGAGGACTACAAACAGATTCGGGGCCACACTGTTTCTGTGGGCAGTGACAGATTCCAGACGATATACTACCCGACTGTCTGATAAGACGTGAAACAGAAAACAGCTTTCGCGGACAGCTTGTACAGCTACTATGCACATAAAACAATCACACCACTGTGTGTGTGTGTGTGTGTGTGTGTGTGAGTTACTAACTCACACCGCAATCATTTCTTTGTTCCTTGTTCTTGCCGGCTTTTGTTGTTACATCGGTGTTGTTTTTCGCACAGCAGTTCCGCGCATACACAAAAATAACCCTTTCTGGTAAAAGCATCAGTTGAAGAGAAAAGTGCCTTTTCGTTGCCTTTTCTGATAACCTTTACACCTTTCAGCTGTACGTCCGTCCAGCTGCTGTGCGTACAGGGAAAAGCCGAACCGGACCACAGGGAACGAACACCACTGACAGACAAAGTGAATTAACTGTGGTCTGTGTGTGCTGTCAACAAGTTCAGGTTGTTCAGTGCAACACTTGGCACACTGACAACACACGATCTGGTGACCACCATGGCACCTGGAAAGGAGGGGGGTTGGGTGGGGTGGGGGTAGGGGGTTGGTGGGGGGGGGGGAGAGAGAGAGAGAGAGAAGTTCGCGGTGTGTTAATTTCCCTGGGCACCGGGGGTCAATAAAATCAAGTCGGCCCACCGTTCACCCATTGATCTAAAAACTAAAAATAGAGATCAGTGCCTGTTCACCGTGCCACCCTCACCCCTTCTCCACCAACCAACCCCCCAATTCCTTGACCACACACACCTGTCAGTTGAACCTGTAGCCCGAGGCACCAAGAACTGGCTGACTGAACAGAACCACTGACTGAATGAACGAGCGAAAAGATTCTGCGGCACGCCGACCATTCATAAGTAAGCATACATCGTTACCAATGAAGTATACCGATGACTACTTTGTTGGGGGGTAATAAGGGTGCGCACACCCACCCACCCACAATCATGCACACACACACACACACACACACACACACACACACACACTGGCATACACCCACACACATAACTTCAAACCCAACGGAAAACGAACTCAGAGGAAAGAAAGTCATGCGGTGCTATATTCAGCGAAAGCAACAACCAAAGGGATCTTTACAACAACTCGGTAACAACACATTAATGGTATACACAATCCAACATGGTTTTTCCCCGATTACAAATCGCTACTAAGCTTAGTTAACTTCCTACTAGTACTTCCTCGTTTTCAGTCAGAATCCGCCATATCGCTGATAGCACAGGAAATGGCTCTTCTTCTCGCATCAGTCAACTATCAGTCACCACGTACACTACAACATGATAGAGGCGAAAACAGACTTCTGGGAATGCAGTGGTAAGCTACATGACGTAAACGCCGCCGGTTCGAATATCTCCTATGTTACGTCATCACGGATACAAAAGTAATCGTTGCGGTTTAACCATGGGCAAAAACCAATAAGCGTTGTAGCTTTCAAAATGGGATAAGTGTCACTGTGATACTGTCTGACTCCACTCCTCTCACACAACCGGTAAATACTATCACAGTAAAGGATCGTCACTTGTATGTCTCACCAAACTGAACAAACCGGCACATGACGAAGACCGCACACTGTGTATTTATAAACGGAACCCTCATCCACAATGTCCGAACACTGTCAAGTCTGGTCAAGCACAGCTACCGTCTAACTGAAAACCTGCACCGAAAGTCGCACAAAGAGGAACGATTTCTGTTCTTACTGATCTGACGTATTGTGCTTTAATTTTTTTCTGTCCCCCCCCCCCCCCACCCACCCCTAAATCCCTGTCCCCCATCACCTAAGACACTGCGATATTCTTCCGTCTTCCTGGGACTTTTAAAAGACACACTATAACTGATTCCTTTTATTCTGCTATCATTCGCTGTTACTATCAACGACTTTTTTTTAGACACCATAAACATTTATACTTTATCAACTCTTTTCTCCTATTTCCTCATACAACAGTAATTCTAGAGACACCGTTTATTCATTTGGTTGAAATATATTTTTGTTCAAGATTTTTTTTCTTTCACAATATCAGTTTATGGAAATTTTAAGACACCTTTTATTCCTATGATTGTTCTTCAGTCCCAACCTGGTAACATCATACTCGTAGACCACTGGCCATTAAAAAAAAAAAACATAAATAGATCCAAGATTCAAACAATAAAGGATTAAAACCACCACATTTTTCAGTTCACTCACGTTAACGTTATGAGCTTGATTACACTAAACACTTCTGAAAGATTTCACACAGCGACTCTGCTCGGCTTCTGTCTCACCTCCTCATCTGCAAGT
>NC_134878.1:917500-927500 GCF_041734735.1 Babylonia areolata | reverse complement strand
GCCTAGGACCCAGTTAATGTACGTCTGTTTATGAAATGTGGATGTCTTCGAAATAAAAATAATAAATCCGAAACGAAAATGCCTTTCGGGTAAAAAGAATTACTTTTTTTTTTTTTTTTAATCCAAAAGTGACGTTCGCAAACCACTGCCCTTGCGGTCAAAAGACTCTTTCCGTTCAAGGCCAGTTCTCCTCTCTCAGATGTGATCCTCCTCCCTCCGCCCCGTCCTTCCTGTTGCCATAAATACCAAAGGGGGGGGGGGGGGAGGGGGGGAGAGGAGAGGCAACAGAAGCATAAAAATAACCAAATAAAGCTGACGATGACCTTGACCCTGACAATGAACCGCAGGGGACCTCTCGGACAAGATGCTAACATATGCAGCATACATCGCTGTGTTAACGAAAGTCTGTCCTGATTGGCTCAAGTCGCTCTCACGACAGTTTTTATAATCTTGACATGCCGATTTCAAAAACAAGAAATGCTGCAACAACAAACAGCGGGAAGTCAGAAAGAAGTAAATGAACGATTCTTCGTGACTTTAGAGAAGGCGTTTTACTGGTATTGGTTTGATGGGCACGCTGATGCATGAAACACCAAACATTTCACAGGAGCTTTCGCTCAGCGTTATCAGCGGAGGTGCAAGAACTTAACCACATATATTCTCCTTCTTCGCCAAAGCGGAGGTGCAAGAACTTAACCACATATATTCTCCTTCTTCGCCAAAGCGGAGGTGCAAGAACTTAACCACATATATTCTCCTTCTTCGCCAAAGCGGAGGTGCAAGAACTTAACCACATATATTCTCCTTCTTCGCCAAAGCGGAGGTGCAAGAACTTAACCACATATATTCTCCTTCTTCGCCAAAGCGGAGGTGCAAGAACTTAACCACATATATTCTCCTTCTTCACCAAAGCGGAGATGCAAGAACTTAACCACATATATTCTCCTTCTTCGCCAAAGCGGAGATGCAAGAACTTAACCACATATATTCTCCTTCTTCGCCAAAGCGGAGGTGCAAGAACTTAACCACATATATTCTCCTTCTTCGCCAAAGCGGAGGTGCAAGAACTTAACCACATATATTCTCCTTCTTCGCCAAAGCGGAGGTGCAAGAACTTAACCACATATATTCTCCTTCTTCGCCAAAGCTGAGGTGCAAGAACTTAACCACATATATTCTCCTTCTTCGCCAAAGCGGAGATGCAAGAACTTAACCACATATATTCTCCTTCTTCGCCAAAGCGGAGATGCAAGAACTTAACCACATATATTCTCCTTCTTCGCCAAAGCGGAGGTGCAAGAACTTAACCACATATATTCTCCTTCTTCGCCAAAGCAGAGGTGCAAGAACTTAACCACATATATTCTTCTTCTTCGCCAAAACGGAGATGCAAGAACTTAACCACATATATTCTCCTTCTTCGCCAAAGCGGAGGTGCAAGAACTTAACCACATATATTCTCCTTCTTCGCCAAAACTACCACGTTGAACAATGTAGAGCACAGCAAAGTGATGACATGATGGTTGTGACCTTGAAATAGAACCAGAAACGAAAGGTCAAGAGGTCTCTTTTCACCTGGAACAAGCAGGCATCCCCAGCCCCCTCCAACATCCCCAACTCCCCACACCTCCTTACACACTGCTACCAAAGGGATCTGGACGCTCGTCTTTAGGACGAGGCGATAACTAAAGGACCTGGACTGGCCCGCATAAGTTATCTTAGCAGCTCTGATTCAGCTGACTGTCAACGCTCCCGAACCAGTTCAGTTCAGTTGCTCTACCAAAGGAGGCGTCACTGCGTTCGGACAAATCTACATACATGCTTCTCCACATTGCTACGCTGATGCCTGGAAAGCAACGTAACCCAAAGCGCTTGGACAGACTTTTAAGGAAAATAAGAAATAAATAAATAAATAATACATATCTTAACGATTTAAGTAAATAAATTAACATTCTCAAGTCTATAAAATTAGCGTAGAGTTAGGAACATTATCAAACCAATTCAAGTTAATTAGCACTGCACAGATCGCTCATAGCACTCGGCCATGTGGGGTACAGATTCATAAACTTTCAACAGTCCCTCACCACGAGACTGGTGGTCAGGTCTGCGGCCAAACTATGCACGGAAAAATAATAAAAGATAATAAAAACCAAACGAAAATAAACACAAACACGGTAAAAAGGTCCCACTACATTCTCGCTACGTGATAATCTGCACGTACGAACAGCAGCCAGGAAAGAACACAACAAAACTACCTCGTTGGAGGAAAGGAATCCCCCTAACACCTCAAACAAGCAAAACCTCAAGGCGACTGTGTAAGATCAGAGAGGACAGGCAGACCGCCGCTTACAGAGTGGCCCTGCTCGCTCCACACACCAACACTCTCGATCAACGCCTTCCTTGTCGTGTCGTCACCACCTGTCCCTGTGTCCAGTACCTCCTGGGATGTTGTCCGTCACTTAGTGTGCACGTGCACTTTGTCGCCCCACGTGCCGAAATGCAGGCACGTTTTGTCGCCGGCGACGATGAAGATGAGAAAGGAGAATAAGATGAAGAAGGTGTGAGAGGAAGATGAGAAAGGAGAATAAGATGAAGAAGAAGGTGTGAGAGGAAGATGAGAAAGGAGAATAAGATGAAGAAGAAGGTGTGAGAGGAAGATGAGAAAGGAGAATAAGATGAAGAAGAAGGTGTGAGAGGAAGATGAGAAAGGAGAATAAGATGAAGAAGGTGTGAGAGGAAGATGAGAAAGGAGAATAAGATGAAGAAGAAGGTGTGAGAGGAAGATGAGAAAGGAGAATAAGATGAAGAAGGTGTGAGAGGAAGATGAGAAAGGAGAATAAGATGAAGAAGAAGGTGTGAGAGGAAGATGAGAAAGGAGAATAAGATGAAGAAGAAGGTGTGAGAGGAAGAGAAGTAAAGGAGAAGAATGTCATCATGATGATGACGACACTGATGAATGATGATGATGATGACGACACTGATGAATGATGATGATGACGACACTGATGAATGATGATGATGATGACACTGATGAATGATGATGACGACACTGATGAATGATGATGATGACGACACTGATGAATATGAGGAATTCAGAAGAGGTGTAAGACAGACCAACACGGGGAAGAAGATTGGCTGTCAACTAATTATTTCATTAATTCACTCATTTATTCTGTTTCATTTTAGTTTTACTTATAATTATAAGGGTCTGAAAGTCAAGCACATGTTTCATGATTTTTTTTTCCTGTAATAATAACTCAGGAAGCGTTAATTCTATTACACTGACGAAGGTCTCCTAGTATCTGTCTGACGTCTATAAGATGGACATTTTCTTGTCATGTATCATGAAAATTGCTACCTTTCAAAATAAATTCCGGTCAATCAATACCGAACGATAGCCTACGCACCCTCTCTCTCTCTCTCTCTCTCTCTCTCTCTCTGTGTGTGTGTGTGTGTGTGTGTGTGTGTGTGTGTGTGTGTGTGTGTGTGTGTGCGCGCGCGCGCGCGCGCGCGCGCGCGCTTTGTTTTGCGCGAACTCGGTGTACAATTTATCCAAAAGAAATATCATACATTTCCAAGGTTATGTCGATTCAATTTGCTGATGACATCAACAGATGGCAGTATTATACAACATTTGGCATTTCATTTATACAAAGCGTTTCAGTTAAAAGAGACAGTTATGTCACAGTAAACTGCAAAAGTTGTGATGACATTATAAAAGGATGTTATTGTCCCTTGTTCTCGTGGGGCTGTGCCCTAAATGAATAAATCATCAAACATAGTTCTGAGTCTGGGTCTCTCTGCTTGTCTCTGTCTCTCTGTCTCTGTCTCTGCCTCCCTCTCTTTTTACGAAATACGCATTGCTGCCTTAACATCGTTTGTACCACATTCAAACTGCGACTGCCCACCATCACGATCCATCACTCTTGTGGCGTCTGTGGTGTACCGAGTAACCCCCCCTTCCCTACGGGACAGTCTCAGGCGAGACAGTTGTCTGCGTAGAAATCACGCCTAACCTGTTCCCCTTCTGACAGTTGATTGATTGCCCACACCGTACTACTACACACTGTATTAATCACCCACACCGTACTACTACACACTGTATTAATCACCCTCACCGTACTACTACACACTGTATTAATCACCCTCACCGTACTACTACACACTGTATTAATCACCCTCACCATACTACTACACACTGTATAAATCTCCCACACCGTACTACTACACACTGTATTAATCGCCCTCACCGTACTACTACACACTGTATTAATCACCCTCACCATACTACTACACACTGTATAAATGTCCCACACCGTACTACTACACACTGTATTAATCACCCTCACCGTACTACTACACACTGTATTAATCACCCACACCGTACTACTACACACTGTATTAATCACCCTCACCGTACTACTACACACTGTATTAATCACCCGCTCTGTACTATTTACACACTGTATTAATCGCCCACACCGTACTACTACACACTGTATAAATCTCCCACACCGTACTATTACACACTGTATTAATCACCCTCACCATACTACTACACACTGTATTAATCACCCTCACCATACTACTACACACTGTATAAATCTCCCACACCGTACTACTACACACTGTATTAATCACCCTCACCATACTACTACACACTGTATTAATCACCCTCACCATACTACTACACACTGTATAAATCTCCCACACCGTACTACTACACACTGTATTAATCGCCCTCACCGTACTACTACACACTGTATTAATCACCCACACCGTACTACTACACACTGTATTAATCACCCGCTCTGTACTACTACACACTGTATTAATCGCCCACACCGTACTACTACACACTGTATTAATCACCCTCACCGTACTACTACACACTGTATTAATCACCCTCACCATACTACTACACACTGTATTAATCACCCTCACCGTACTACTACACACTGTATTAATCACCCACACCGTACTACTACACACTGTATTAATCACCCACACCGTACTACTACACACTGTATTAATCACCCTCACCGTACTACTACACACTGTATTAATCACCCACACCGTACTACTACACACTGTATTAATCACCCACACCGTACTACTACACACTGTATTAATCACCCACACCGTACTACTACACACTGTATTAATCGCCCACACCGTACTACTACACACTGTATTAATCGCCCACACCGTACTACTACACACTGTATTAATCACCCACACCGTACTACTACACACTGTATTAATCACCCACACCATACTACTACACACTATTAATCACCCTCACCATACTACTACACACTGTATTAATCACCCTCACCATACTACTACACACTGTATTAATCACCCACACCGTACTACTACACACTGTATTAATCACCCACACCGTACTACTACACACTGTATTAATCACCCTCACCGTACTACTACACACTGTATTAATCACCCTCACCGTACTACTACACACTGTATTAATCACCCACACCGTACTACTACACACTGTATTAATCACCCTCACCGTACTACTACACACTGTATTAATCACCCTCACCATACTACTACACACTGTATAAATCTCCCACACCGTACTACTACACACTGTATTAATCACCCTCACCGTACTACTACACACTGTATTAATCACCCACACCGTACTACTACACACTGTATTAATCGCCCACACCGTACTACTACACACTGTATTAATCACCCTCACCGTACTACTACACACTGTATTAATCACCCACACCGTACTACTACACACTGTATTAATCACCCTCACCGTACTACTACACACTGTATTAATCACCCTCACCGTACTACTACACACTGTATTAATCGCCCACACCGTACTACTACACACTGTATTAATTACCCTCACCGTACTACTACACACTGTATTAATCACCCTCACCGTACTACTACACACTGTATTAATCACCCGCTCTGTACTACTTACACACTGTATTAATCACCCTCACCGTACTACTACACACTGTACAACGAACCTTTACATTCTCGCTTCATTGGTTCTTGATTTTGTGTTCAGTTTGTCACGTCGAGATGGTTTGGTTAGACTCGCATGCATTCACACTTTTTTCCTTTTTTTCTTTTTTTTTACGCGGGGTGTGTGGGGTGGGGCTGCATATAAGCTACACCATAAGCACACACAGGTACACAGACACACGCGCGCGCGCTCATAAACACACACACACACACACACACACACACACACACACACACACACACACACACACACACACACACACGATGATGTTGAATGTTGCAGACAATCTACATTTCACAATGAACATCACCCTAGCCTGCAGCTGGATGTCCGCATTCCCTTGTTCCGACGTGAAACAGAGAACTGGACAAACATCAACTGACGACATGAAATAGTACTGGAGCTACTTCCGGTTTTGTATTTCGGTATTTCCGCATTCCAAATATACAGGCGAAAGTTACAATTTCAAGACTAACGTGACTAAGAAGAAGGTATATTACAGAACATGAAATTCTCCTTATTAGTAAGAGTCGAAATCATTTAAATCAATTTCTGATTGCAAATGATGTTGATTTTTTAATTAGATATCAATATCGATATTCAGTGAGTGTGCTTTAATGATCAAGTCAAACTTGAAGGAATGTGGCGTGATCCTACCAGAAAAATGAATATAAACAAATAAATCAAACAAACCGACCACACAGCACAGCTGTTAGCTGTGTGTACATGTATGATTTAACGGTGTGTTGTAGGAGTACCGTCTTTTCTACCCTCTGTCACTGAGGATGTCAATCTCCTTGGGCAGTCACACAACATGCAGGAGTGGACCTTGACAGACGGACATGTAGGGATGTATGTAAAGACATATGAGGCCGGGGGCCACGGGAAAGAGGGTGTGCGGGGAGGGGGGGGGGGGGCGGGGAGTGGGGAAAAGGTCCCCGCTTAATAAATGGAAACGTATTCATGAATGGACACATGTGACAGGGAGAGTGGGGAGGGACGGAGGGGCGAGGTGGATGGGAGGAGAGGTGTGGGTGGGTGGACGGAGATGGTGTAGGGGGGTGTGGGTTAGCGGAACAAGGCAAGATGGTTGGAAGGTAGGAGGGGAGGGGGGGTGACACACACTCACACACACACACACACTCTCTCTCTCTCTCTCTCACACACACACACACACACACACACACACACATACATACATACATACATACATACATACATACATACCAACAACAACAACAACAACAACAACAACACACACACACACACACACACACACACACACAAACCACGTGCGCGAGCGCGCACACACACGCATCACACATAGCCAGTGTATTGACTCTTAATGGAACTGCACTAAAATACACTAGTATCTAGCAGACAGACAGGATAGACACTGACTTGATTTACCCAAAATACATACAAAAAACATGAAAGAAGCTTTCTCTCTCTGTCACTCACTTTACCTGTCTTTCTGTCTCTTTCTATCTCTCGCTCCCCCACCCCACCCACCCCACTCTTTTCGCCTATCTGTCTCTCCATTCCTCCATCCCTCCGTCTCTCTCCTCTCTTACTCTCTCTATCTAACCGGAATAGCACTAGTGCGTGAATGAATGAATGAATGAATGAATGAATGAATCTTCATTTTCCAAAGATGGACAATACAGCAGAGAGAGACAGAGCGGCAGACAGAGGAACGAGGGGAAAGAACCACAGACCACACAGGAAGTCACACAGACAAGACAAGACAAGACAGACGGAGGAGCAGGCAGACAAGCCCAGACCAACAGACAGCAGGCAGTCCACAAGCAGGGGGAGCAAGCAGACAGCACGGTCAGCACCACACACTGGCCACTCACTGACGTCAGCACCACACACTGGCCACTCACTGACGTCAACACCACACACTGGCCACTCACTGACGTCAACACTGGCCACTCACTGACGTCAACACCACACACTGGCCACTCACTGACGTCAACACTGGCCACTCACTGACGTCAGCACCACACACTGGCCACTCACTGACGTCAACACCACACACTGGCCACTCACTGACGTCAGCACCACACACTGGCCACTCACTGACGTCAACACCACACACTGGCCACTCACTGACGTCAACACTGGCCACTCACTGACGTCAACACTGGCCACTCACTGACGTCAACACCACACACTGGCCACTCACTGACGTCAACACTGGCCACTCACTGACGTCAACACCACACACTGGCCACTCACTGACGTCAACACCACACACTGGCCACTCACTGATGTCAACACTGGCCACTCACTGACGTCAGCACCACACACTGGCCACTCACTGACGTCAACAACACACACTGGCCACTCAATGACGTCAACACCACACACTGGCCACTCAATGACGTCAACACCACACACTGGCCACTCACTGACGTCAACACCACACACTGGCCACTCACTGACGTCAACACCACACACTGGCCACTCACTGACGTCAACACTGGCCACTCACTGACGTCAACACCACACACTGGCCACTCACTGACGTCAACACTGGCCACTCACTGACGTCAACACCACACACTGGCCACTCACTGACGTCAACACCACACACTGGCCACTCACTGACGTCAACACCACACACTGGCCACTCACTGATGTCAACACTGGCCACTCACTGACGTCAGCACCACACACTGGCCACTCACTGACGTCAACACCACACACTGGCCACTCACTGACGTCAACACCACACACTGGCCACTCACTGACGTCAACACCACACACTGGCCACTCACTGACGTCAACACCACACACTGGCCACTCACTGACGTCAACACCACACACTGGCCACTCACTGACGTCAACACTGGCCACTCACTGACGTCAACGCTGCACCGTGTTTCAAACCTTGTACGGTGGTGTTCAAAGCAACAAAAACCGAAACGAAGTAAACACAACAGGCAATGTTCGTGACAAGCCATGCACACTTTTTTTTTTATGTTTGAAACCCTTTCACTGCTGAATCCTGGTGAAAGGATAGCGATGTCGCCGTGAATTGGAATTTGAAGTGCTGGAACTGCTTTTTTTTTGGGGGGGGGGGGGGGGGGGGGGGGGCGTTGTTTTATTTTTTTGTGGAATTGATATTGACGAACAACAGCAATGTAGTCCCAAGAGGAAAGAGTCCATTATAAGGACTGGTGACTGACGTCCCGACCTGAAACCTCAATCTTTTCCCAAACAACACTCGGCCCTGCACTGACCAGCGAACTGGCCAACAGCAGTCAAGGGGTTAACTCACCTTGTGCACAAAGTCCTCATTTTCAAAGACCTGTGATACAGCGGAAAAGGAAGCAACAACAACACTCTACGTAGGAGCTGCGAACGAGGGTAGGTCTGTAGGTGAACAGGAAGTGACGCTGAGTTGTGTGTGTAGGTGTGGGGGGAGGGGAGGGGGGAGGCGGAGGGTGTGTGTAGAGGGGATAAGAGATGGAAGAAGCTGAAATTGGAGGAAGATAGGGGTGGGACGGGGTGGTGGGGGTGGGGGTTAGAACGGGGATCGGGGGATTTTTTGTTGGCTGCTCGAGTATGGTTGAATAGGCTGTTCATATGTCACGTGTCTTCTATCAGAACTCTTGTTGTTGTTTTCCCATTGACATTAACAGTTTCTTTTTCATTCTTTATCTTATATCATTATCTCGTTTTCTTTGGAGGGAAGGGGGGGGGTGAAGGCTAAGGATATAGACATATCTTTCTCTATCTCTCTCTCTCTCTCTCTTTCTCTCCAAACACACACACACACACACACACACACACACACACACACACACACCACACACACACACACATACACACACCACACACACACACACACACACACACACACACACACACACAAATACACACGCACAGACACACAGAGAAAGAGACATTTTTGATATTTTGACATGATACAGAAATTAACTGTAAAGTTCTAATGCCAAGGAG